>NC_061107.1:135389541-135407041 GCF_015104395.2 Macrobrachium nipponense | reverse complement strand
GTATTGGTGTACGAAAAATTAGACTTATGAACTTATATTGTATAAGGAAAGTATCCTTTATGATGAAAAGGGCACCTTTAAACTCTTTTAGTTTATTTAGTTAGCTTTAATGAAAGCAATCACAATACCTTCTACGTCATCAGCATTATTAATGTCAAGCCTTTGCGATAAAGAATTTCTTTTGAGAAAACTATTTATGATAAAGTTAGTGTTCTCTGGGAGAATGGAAACACTTTTCATCGACAGCATAAAAAGAAACGTAGAATAAATTGTCTCTTGTAGTCATATATATTTGAAATACAATCTTCAACTTTCAACTTTTGTGATTAAAAAATGTAAGCGTAGAGAATAGTCGGAAATTAAAAAGTAAAATAGTTATAAACTTCAAACCGATTTTTGGAGACGTGGGAAAGAAACTTCTCTAAACGACCGATAGCGTACGTGACCGAAATCCAAGATTTTACCGGGAGTATTGGTTTTATAAAAGGACTTCTATATACTCTCGTTTTTAGATGCAATAAATGTTGGTCGACAAAGATAAAGTCTCCTATACCTGAATTAAACACATCAATAATGTATGGATGTGTTCTTTCACAGTGTTGGCACCGTAGTTTATTTTTGATAAAAGTTTTAATATTTAACATTATCTAATTTATATTACAACAAATAAAACAAAAGATACGGACGAATTTCGTATGGTGATAGATACTTTTGACTGATGATTGATAACTATTAAATATCAAGCGTTGGTCAGAAATGTTATCTTATAAAAGAATAATAATGATTTAATTATGAACATTTCCTAAAACTTAGTCAGTGGAATCATTTATTTAGGTTTTCTGACAAGAATCCTAGCAGGCTGGAATGAGGATCCAACTAAATGTATTCAGACGTGAATCATGTTGTAATACGAAGAGAGAGGCCTATCCCTTGCCAATGTAGTTATATTTTTCTAGTCCTGTGTCAACGAATATCAAGTATCAATAGAGTAAGTCACCACAATTTGTCGAACATATTATACAAATGATCAGGGATGAATAATCATGAAATAGATACTTGGCAACCAGTAAATTATGCTAATACAAGCCGAACGTATTTGATTATGAAATCAATAATGGTAAAAATATTTAAATGATTTAGCCAAACGATGTTCGGCTAAATCAGCGCGGTTTGCTTGATTAAGGTTCCTAAAGGTAAGTCATTTTCTGTTAGTAATTCGATAATGAACAGATTTAAAAAATCTAAATCAATTAAAAAGATTTTACATAAAAACAAAGTACCGGTTCTTTTAAACTAGGGCATCATAACCTAACTTACGGCTTCAAGTTATTTCAGATAAAAACCAAATCGATGATTTAATGCAATATCAACCGTGAACGTTGAAGATATCTGAATGTCTGTTAGTTTAATATAAACTAAGAGCAAAATCTCTGACCAGATTAACCATACTATATATGTGAATTGGAAGCGCGCAAAAGAGGACTAAAGAGTACCAGAATTAAGGAGAGAGAGAGAGAGAGAGAGAGAGAGAGAGAGAGAGAGAGAGAGAGAGAGAGAGAGAATTTACATGGTGGTATTTTACAAATAGTTTGTCAAGTTTACCTCAATCATTTATGAATATTATTCCTTAAGTTTCGGAGTAATTTTACGGGAAATTAATATCATATAATACAAACATAACATAGGTTCCACCACTACTCATAAATGAAGATGAACAAGTGTCCTAATAAAGACAGAAGGATGAATCAAGGGAATATAGAACATGACTGCCTTTGTTTGTCATTTGATACTTCTCCTGTCACCACTCGCTGACAGACGTGGCTGAGATAGAGAGATTGCGTCTCCAATGCATGTTAACCAGCTGGAGCATCTCCGAGATTTGGTGAGATATTCGAGCGAGTGTGTGGGACGAAATCCCTCAGCAATTGTTGATTGACATCTAAAAGCATATTGAGGCAGCTTGGCAAAGGTCTTGTGACCGACGGAATATAAATTGTTTGGTTATTTTACGGTCCAGTTCTAGATGTGAAATATCCGATTTCCTAAATATTTCCTCTTTCATTAAAAATGATCGTAGTTGCTTTAATCGCCAATCACCAATTTTCTTTCATGGCAGTTTTTTTCCTTTGAGGGTCGAAAAAGAAGAAACAGAAGGTTTTTTATTTTGAGATTTGGTTCTTCATAAGATTGCTTTCGTCAAGATAATAAAATCAATGAGCATTTTCGCCATCTATTGATTATATGATTTGAACTTCCAATAAAGCCAGCAATCGCATATCTAAAATGGTGTGCTTTATCCAGATCAATGGCCGTTGCTAAAAACGAATAGACTTGTATTTTAAAAGTATAAAATGACACCACCACTAATATTTCTGTGAAATAACAGTAGCTGAAAAACTACAAAGAACAAATTTGGTAAACTGCACCAGTCACTAAACACTTTATTTAGATTCAGATTAATAAAATCAACCCGACACAAAATGAAGACCTGTTCAGAAATTCTAGAGAAATAAAATGTAGACGGACACGTGCAGGACTCATCACTCCTCCCTAGTGAAAGGGATGGTGCATTTGCAAGGGGCCAGCAAACTTATCCTACAAATCGATGCAAGAATTCTCACAGCTGATCTTAAACCCAGATTAGAGCGAATAGTCATGCAGAGACCAGCATTCAGGAAGGTGTAACACAGAACAAGAGATTCATTGACAATACAAGAAAAGTAATATAACATCATAGTATTTAAACAATCCACTGCAGAGGTATAATGGTTTGTTAAGGGACCATAACACAAACAGGCAAAACGATCGATTTATAATTCACTTTTATTGTGGGAGTACGGTATTAACAAATAGATACTAAAATTAAATTGTGCTTTAGGCATAAATATCAAAATTACTTGAGCAATGAACACGTATATCTTTTTTTGGGATTTAATCGCTAAAACAGGTTAAGTTAAAGAGTAGGTATTTGTGATTTGGAAGACTTGACGAACTTCAGCTTGGCGGATTTATGATTATTTTTCCCTAAGCTACCCCTAAGGGGGCATCAGCAATTTCCAGGAGAGACGCAAGCCTTAGGGGTAAATGAAAATTTACGTAATTATATTCGTTATTCGCCAAACATGAGTCAGGAACTAATATTCAGAAGTTTATGAAAAAATGCAGAAGTATCACCTTATAACGCCAATTTCCTAGTCTACTACTCTAGCTAGACTTGCTGGGCTTACCATGCTTTGTCATTATTGACATACCTCTCTATCCCTCGAAACCCCTTCTCTTTCGTTTTTTTTTATTTTTATTTTTTTTATTTTCCCTTAAATCTGGTAGGAAACTTTATTCATAGATGCAAGGGGGGCGTGGAGGGAAGGGCCAGCTCTTAGAGGGGGCGTGGTAGTAAAAAGTTAAAGAACCGTTGATCAAAGTAGGGTCTTCGTTACATATCAGGAAGGCCAGACCTTCAGGGTGTCTGGTCAGCCGAGGTGCCGCTGTATTAGAATCTGATTCTATCGGAAAGATTCTTTACACGCCAATATAATAGCTGTTAAATAGACACTTCTATTTGTAGATGCAATTACTTACAATTTATGCTTGATATGTATTGTTACTATGATTAGTCTTGTAATTTAAGATCAGTTTTTATAACTACTAAGTAATCGTTATTAAGATTAATCAAAATATAATTAATGTGGGCTGAAAATATGTAGTAACTATTTGTATGAATCCCTTTTTTCACCAGAACGTCTTTACATAACATTTGGTGAATTTGCATGCTAGTACCTGTGGTTCTGTTCTCATAATTTAGGCACCCTCTTTAGACAGACAGACACACTCACACACACACACACACACACACACACTCACACACACACACACACACACACACATATATATATATATATATATATATATATATATATATATATATTATATATATATATATATATAAACACAACTAAATGAAGATATCAAATGGTTGAGAAAACCCTGACAGTATGGTAAAGTGGATACAATCGCAAAACTTCATTATGTATGTTTATGTAGAAATAGTAAGTTATTGTTTGCAGCAAATCCTCTGACACCTGAGCCTCTAAGAGCGTAACCTAATTCCCTATGTAGAAATCTATATAGATGACCGGTAGCGAGACACGCACCTGTTTCTCCGTGTCGATGACAGTAATTGTAGTAACATATTTTATGATAATGCTCCAGATTTCTTAGCAAACTGTCCTCTTCTTTTTTAAGTTCATTCTACACTATGTATAAACCAAATCCGTGTACAAAAAGCTGAAAAGAGTGCAAGCCTGACTTCTGGTTGCATTACTTACACGACCTGGAGGATGTAGCATGCTCTCACTGAATGTTCCCTTGTAGTACCTGTATTCTTGGCTTCTGTGTGTTCTTCCTCGTCAAAGAACTAGGGATTTTTCATCCACGAAGTTTACTTATGGAGCACCAGCTGTTTCCTAAGAAAACAAAAGCAAACATTGAAGGATTCATTGTCAGATGTGAATATTGTGTTTTTGATATATTTTTGAACTACTGGTAATAACAAATTTATTCTGACATTATTCTCTGTTATAAAAATTTTTGGTTTCATAATAGAACTCAGCGTATATGTGACTGACTTGCTAATATTTTCATTTTGCTTCAGCCTTCCAGTGACCAATAAAAATATTTTTCTTTCCCTTTTATATCACTGCTGTAATTCAACTTAAGTTAACGATTTCTAACCCCCTACTAAATAACTGTCTCCCTGATAACAATTAAAACTCGATGCATTGAAACTGAAGCTGACACCATACGGAGTACACCTTGTAACTGGGAATGAAAGAGAATGTTATGAATTCAGAAAGGGGCTCTCAATCTTTGAATTGATGAACTGACAGCTCGATTATTATTCTTTTTGTGAATGTAGGCTAAGGCATAGTTTCTGAGTAGGTCATGTTGAAATGTATTTCTCCAAGAGCCCAAACGCTGATTGAAGAATGGAAAAATTATACAAAACATCAAGAATGTTCCCAGTAAGAAACGCAAATCAATTAATGGCATAGTAATAAAATATATATTGTTTTCAGATATATAATTTTCTCAGTATGCAATTAGAACAAGATTCCTTTAGGATATTTGTTAAGGGCAACATTCGTACGAAATGACTCAATGTAGCACGTTGCATTCACGATTTAGGATTATGATCTGACCCGTATGTTTAACGACACATAAACCATTGACTTATGTGATATGTTAACTTTAGAGTTCACATACCATATGCAGGAACACACGCATTCAAATGAAGATTTTAATGCGCAAAACTAAGGATTTATCTCTCGAGGAATTAAGTAGATAAAAGATTAAAACAGCTAATGCTTTTACTTAGAAACCATGGCGGTAAACTATTCGCTTACCATGAAGACTATTTCATCCATGACAAAAACGATATTGACACCAAACTTTTCATAGATCATTGCAAATGAAAGGGGGCAATTATGGATATGATTCATATAAATAACATTTATCGCCGCGGTCTAGGTACTACGACGACACTGTATAGTCATATGTTTACCAATAAAAGGTTTCACAAAAAAAAAAAAAAAAAAAAAAAAACGAATAAAGTAAATCCGTTTTCTTTCGCCTAAGCTTCCTCAGGCAAAGAGAGTAGACACAGTCAATCCGGCTCTTTCACTCGAGAGGGATTAATGATAAACCAACACCCGCGGCTGTTAAAAGTAAGTAAAGTTTCACTCTGCCACAGAATACCACCTGGATTTCCCAGCTCTTTTTTTTTTCTTCAACGCAAAACAAATAAAATTTCTACACCGTACCTCGCGACCAAGGCAGTAGAAAATCAGTTAGCAAATAGTGTCTTGCTTCGGAAGCACAAAAGATTTCGGGTTTGATAAAAGATAGAATTGTTAAAAAAAAATGTTTCCTAAGCAATTTGAAAACTAAATCTTGGAAAGGAGATATACCATTTCATCAGTGTGGAAAGGGTGGAAATTTTGTCACCTTTAGTGTAACAAATGGGAAATGAATTTCTGAGTTTGGCAGTTAATTAAAAACGCTTGACTATAACAAATGCATTTATAAAGAATTTGTTTGTCAATGAGACATTTGGGATTATTGCACATTGACATAAGTAAAAAAAAATAAAGGTTAAAAGGAACGATCACATTCATTTAATAGAATTCTTACTTCTAGGGCCTCTTTTTATATGTCTCAGGAAAATTTACTTCGGAGTTAACCGATTTATTTACTTTAAAACTATTCTTGGATTTGCGGAATATTCTAATATGTTTAAAAAAAAAATGTTGTATATAAATACCTTGCTCATTTGGTGATCATCTCTGACAGAGGTGACTTCAGAGGAAAAGAATATCTAATATTTTAGAATATCTTTAAGATTACAAGTTTCTTTCTTTCCGTTTATTGAAATCAGATGCTGCTACTTCTCCTTCTGGTGGTGTCGAAAGAACTGAGTATCTTAGTCGGGAAATAGAAAGCATATTTAAACATTATTGTCGTATTATATTATATGCATATATATATATATAATATATATATATATATATATATATATATATATATATATATATATATATATATATACACATGTAATACGACAGCAATGTTTAAGTATAATTTCTATTTCCCGATTATGAAACTCATTCCTTGTGACACCACCAGAGCAAGAAGTAGCAGCATCGAATTTATAAACGGAAAGAAAGAAATTTGTGATCTTAAAGTATTCTAAAATATTAGATATTCTTTTCCTTTAAAGTCCCCTCTGTCAGAAATTGATATATATATATATATATATATATATATATATATATATATATATATATATATATATATATATATATATATATATATATATATATATATATATATATATATATACATATATATATTATATATATATATATATATATATATATATATATATATATATATTATATATATATATATATATATATCATAATAATATATATATAATATATATATATATAATATATATATAATATATAATATATATATATCTAATGTCTTATCGCTTGGCGATAGACTTTTTTGTTCTTTCCTTACGACTGTCATTCGTAAGTAATTTTTGGTTCCTCTCATCTCCCTTGGATATCTTAGTAGAGAGGTTCTTCCTTGACTAGAGGAGATGATTCAAACAGGCAAGTTGACAAGATAACAACTTTATTCTGTAACTCCATACTAGGAGATGCAGCTCGGTCGGACGACCGATATGTTTGATCGTTGGCGTGGAACTGCCATTCTAAAGCATCGCGTCGATAGCGGAACATTAGCTATCTCAGCAATTCATATAAAAACACATACGTAGTCTGCCGGCTCGGAAGTTTACAAGTTTCCGGCGTAGGTTACAGGTCAACCGCTTCCCATGGAAGTTGTTGTGGCCAGTTAGGCGGTTGTCTTTGCGCTTCTGGGGGATTATCCGGTGTGTTTTTCGGATCTATTTGTAGGGGCGGGGCGCTGGGATTCGGTCGTGGGTGGGTTCTCCTGCCTGTGAACAAGTCTCGTGCGCAGTCTCTGATGTGACGTCACCCGGCTGAAAGCAGAATAAAGTCTTTGCTACTCTGAACGTTGGCCGTAGTTGATGAATGCTTATATCAGAAGTGGCATTCCTTAAGATACCCAAATGATACCTTAAAGTTTGATATATAACTTTTACATACGTTTACTGAGTTTGTTGTTACCCTTTTGAAAATTTCATCAACATGATAACATCAGACTTTTTCATAAATGTCTGATCCAAGACCAAGGATATCTTTGATGGGTTGATATTATTGCTATAGTTCTCAAAGACCGCAGGCCTGTACATCTATTGTCTTGAACATTTTTTATTTTTACTATTTTACTATTTCTCATAGAGATTTCATTCTAAAACTACCATTCTTTCTAAGGAGTTAACAAAGAAGGTTAGATTTTATTTTATCTGGTGAATTTCGTGACTTTTAGAAAATTTTTGTCTCTTAAATAATTAATATTTCCGGAAACTGTACAGATAACATAATCTATTGTGTTTAAAGTTAAAAAAAAAAAAAGACGAGTTAGTAATCACCAATTTGATAATTCTCCAGAGAGAGAGAGAGAGAGAGAGAGAGAGAGAGAGAGAGAGAGAGAGAGAGAGAGAGAGAGAGAGATTTAATATTTGTTTGAACGCTTCTAAAGTGAACTGCTGTTCGCTAAAAATGAAATGATAATCGGTTGTGTGAGTTTGAAAGTAAATGAGGTTCTCGTAAGAGTCGGTGACATATGATCGGTTGGATATTTTTATGAATATGATGTTCGATGACATTGATAAAATAGCAGTTTACTTCTCGAGAGGAATCGAATTGATAGTGTAATGTAAATGTTAAAAGTCACTTAATTGGGGACAATGACTATAGTAATCAGTATTACCTCAGAAGCTGGTGCTCATCAATAAATCATATTTAAATCAGTATTTTAAATGAGTTTAAAACTTCATTATTATCCATGGAAATTTCATGGGGATGTCACTAATTTTCATATTATACGTACATACACACGCATATATCATATGTATGTATGTATGTATGTATGTATGTATGTATGTTATGTATGTATGTATGTATGTATGTATGCATCTATATACAGTACATTATGAAATGGACAGCAATCGCCTGTTTAGCGAATTAATTTTATGTAACAACTTTTCTATTCTTATTAATTTATTGACATCCCACCAATACATCAATTCAGTTACTTGTCAGTTTACTTGAAGGGAATCGGGCTCAGTGAATCACCTCACTTGTTGGTCATCTTACTATACCAGCGGTTGACAAGCTTACCATAACCAGATGTAAATAACTGGAATCCTTTTGTTCTGTGGTCCAACAGTGTTTTTAAGGTAAAATCCACTTATGGCTAGAAGAACAGCGTTGATCCATAATCAAGAAGAATGATACTTCCCATTTTAGTCTTAGCATTAACGACTCCTGACATTCCAGGCCACGCCTGCGCTGAACCTCCTAAAGGGAAGAGGGTTCGACCGTTCCTTATGTAATCTCCGAGACAGACCGGGGCGGCCTTAAGAGCATTAAAGAACTGACGGAACCTCTGATAAAGGCGAGATGACACTTGATATGCAAGTGCTCACCTGCATATTGGGCCTGGAAAAGATCGAGAAGTAGAAGGGCGCACGGGGACAGAATGAGAGTCTCCATTCTCTCAGATGCATTATTGATATGCTCTACCGCTGTTCCCTGTGCTATCAAGGGCTCCCGGACACGGCATCTGATATAACCATATGATATCCCTTATCTTAATAGCGAATATATTTGAGATAAGCACTATACAGCAATGCCTTAAGAGACTGCTTAGGATTTGAATAACGTTTAGATCGCAGAGATCCCAAAAACACTCGCATTTTTCTTCCTCTCTGGTCCTACATGAAATATGCTTTTAATTGAACATTTTGGAAAAATAGAGCAGAAAAGGGAGAAGACGCTGCAGTTTCCATTCTATGATGATTTATGCCGATAAAACGGAAATGAACCTGGTGCAAAGCGAGGTTCAAGTCCTTCCCGAAGGATTCTCTGGTAACGACACGGCTTCCTCCATCTCCTGTTCTACCGCATACAGGGCTTCCCATAAGAGAGTTAGCCCACTTAGCGAACAGGATTAATTTCGCCTAATCCTTAGTTTTAAAAGCATATCTGGCCTCTTTCTTCTTGGCGAAACAAACTATAAGTACAGCGAACATAAAGCTTTGCTCATTTCTGCAGACTATTGACTTACTGCATATCTGTTTTCTTTTACGAAGGGGTTTCCATTGTAATTATTTACTTTTCTTAATAAATATATATTGGTGTGATGCCTAGCCAGGATTATATATTCTGGACAGGGTATATTTAATACAGCATCTGTATTTCATCAGTCACAGAATTGTACAAGTATTTTTTTTAGTATACAATAAAGTTTTCCGCGTGCATTCTATCTCACTTTAGCATAGTAACTCTCTCTCTCTCTCTCTCTCTCTCTCTCCTCCCATCAAGGAAGATAGGGAGTAAGGCTTGAATACCTGCGAGGTTATTTCCATGAATAATGTTCCATTCATATTCATACCTCTTTATTTTGCTCAAACATATTTGCACTGGCTGTAACTTCCGTTGCCCCTCATTCGGTCTTATTCCTTTTACATGCAGATATTTGCTGGCTTGTTCAGTCCTGTATTACAGTATTATATAGATAGGTATCTTAGCAATATATTTAGAGTGCTTTATTTATTGATGTGATAAAAATAATTTCAGTATCCCAAGAAGAATCTAATTGTTTAAAAAATATCCACAATTATATATAAAAATATATTTCTTCATTACATTTTAACGTCACACTGATGAGGAACACCGTTCAGGTGTTCGAAAGTCTTTGTTTTATATTTTTACATAGAAATATATTTTTATATATAATTGTGGATATTTTTTAACAATTTGTTTTCACGGAACTGTGAATTTCTTAACAAGAATCTAATTAGTATCAAAACATGAAGGGTTCAAATTCCTTCGAATTCTTCCAGTTTTTCATACTATACTCGGTTTTTTTCCATCTGTCCATCCGCCTGTGGTGTTTGCGTATGGTAACACTGCGTCCCGGGCTTTAGATAGTTACATTCAGCTTACATTCAACAATAATAACAATATCCTATTTCGAATATTAACGGTGTAATTCGCATACAGTAAATTATTAAAACACTTTTCAGTTGCAAATGTACACCCAGATATCCTTTTATTTACCTAAAACTTACACGAAGCGTAACTATTGAAAGCCCGGGACGCAGTGTTACCATACAAAACACCACAGGCGGATGGACAGATGGAAAAAAACAGAGTATAGGTTTTTTTTGCGAGGCAAGTCTTGACACAAACACTCCAGCTGAAGTTCAAATTCAAACCAAGTTAATATTTGCTTGGAATTGAAATACTATCCATTTTATTTTTACGAAAGATTCCGGCTGAAATTCATGAACAGCTGTTTCTTTACAAGCAATGTTTATTTTTCAGAGCTAACGACTCCTCTTAAATCATTGCGCTTAGTTTCATGAAGCTTGCTTCCAAGCACCGGAGTACACAGTCAACATCCGTTAATTTCTTATGCAAATCTAATCATCATTACGAAGGTTTGCGTAATTAATTTGTTTGTGTGTGTGTTAATTTGTTTGTGTTAAGATCAGAGGTTAATTTCCCAACAATGTACAGACTGTTGAACTTATTTCGCTGGAATCTGTGAGCGTATCCAAGCGTGTATGCATGCGACTGTATTTGTGTATACACGTCAGACAATCAGATGAGACGCCACACACACACACACACACACACACACACACACACACACATATATATATATATATATATATATATATATATATATATGTATATATATATATATATATATATATATATATATATATGTGTGTGTGTGTGTGTGCGTGTGTGTGTGTGTGTATGTATGTGTGTTGTGTGTGTGTGTCTTTATTTTTAAAGAGAACTTGAGAGAGCGAGATAGAAAGTCAGAAAGATCATACACCCTTATTGAATGACATTAGTACAAGAATTCACGCACATATAATTAGACACGCTAGAGAAAATTAGCATGAAGTCTGTCTAACGCGTTGAAAACGAAACCGAAGTGGTGCCTTTAGAGGCTACAACTGCTACATTCGAACTCCAGCGCAAACTAAGAAACAACTATTTTCGTTTTAATTAACCGCGGGATGTATTTACTTAGTGAAGGCAATTTGCAGTATTTTTCAAGTTGGCAATCAGGGGAGTTTGGGCAAGACTTCCACTGAAATGTACACGAAAAAGAAAGGAATGTAATTATACTCTCTTCCTTGTACTAACGAGGAATTATGTATTAAACCTTTCGCGAAGGTTGCACTGAATTCCTTTCCTACGTCTTAGATTGCATGCTCATGGCGCGGCACTGCTTCTATGAAAACGGACGTTTATGTGCGCACGCGTGTCTGTATGAATGTGTATATTTAAAGCCTCTAAGGATAATGTACTGCCTAACAATATATCTCACTTGATGATAAACCAGTTCAGATACAACATGCTTAATAACATTTCTGTTCTATATCCAAATCCTTCAGCACGGCATAAATGTAAATGATCTACCTGTAAGTAACAACATGGTTCGGAAATGTGTTACGGCAGGTGCAGCATCGGTCAACCCCAGCTAAAATATTAATTCTATTCCACCAACATTAAATGGCGACCAAAGCCCACTCTGTTATACTGCCATATTTCATACACACAATGTAAAGAGGTAAAGAGCATCCAACTATCAAAGACTCACAAACTAGAATAGATATAGAGTTGTGGCCAGTGACTCATTATGAGCATTGGCACATTTTTTTTTTATAAAAAACATATTTATTGATAAATGCAAACCACATTTAATATCTACTTTTTTCAATACAGTATGACAATGTTAAGTCCTGAGGTATTATTCATCTGCTGTTAAGAAATTGAGCGAAGATTAGTTGTATTTTGTGAATCACAACATTTTTCTTATACTGTCATGTATTTAATCTGCACTTTTGACTAACAATTTAATAATTACAGCTTGGTTATTGTCAGTTAACTTAACGATTATGTTGCTGCTTAGATAGGAATTTTCACGACGATTACATTAGTCTTATGAGGTAATGAAATTATTTGTACATAAAAATAAAATAAAAACAAGTATCACATAAACCTTCTCACCGAAAACCATTGAATCTTGTGGAATTTCCTTTTAGACGTGACAGTTTTCTACGGATACTATACCAACAGTTATATTATAATCTTGGAATATTTTAAAGAACAAAACTCGGTGCAACTTGGAATGAGCAGATTTGGAGACCATTGTCATTTCCATTAAGTCACCAGTGTGTATAATCACCAAACGATCGCAAATTCTTCCCTAGAGATGAATAAGTACCAGATGGAGATAGCATTGTTGATGCTCTATAAGGCGCACTCCTTGTAAATAAAACAGGAGGACAGAAAGCAAATAGGGGGAAATGACCTTTGACATTCGCGAGCACTTTGGGTAAGTTTGCCTTTTAAGTGAACTAACGATGTTGTTTCCTCTTGGAGATTTAGTTAGATAATTTAGCCATACCTTATCCGCTCTAAAGCCAACATCGTATGTTCCGTCTTTCGTTTAAAACTAACTCTAATGCCACCCAGTAGATTCAACGATTAGATTACTGTTGTAAACAATAGGTTAATTTCAGTGTACCCTCTAGGGTCTAGATGATCAGGTAGCCTGAGATAATGTTCAAGGCATTCCTAATTCTGATTACATTACAATAGTTTATTTCCATAACAGATGGAGATGCACACCACCATCATAACCAGCTGCAACAACATCAATAATGATAATAATAATAATAATAATAATAATAATGCTCCAAAATTACACTTTGAATTTGAGAAGGTATTAAAAATGTACACATATTTAGATTGAGTTATGGACTTGGGAGAGTGATGGCCTAACCTTGATATTCCCTACGTCTTGTCAGTCAAAAAGATTTCAATGGTAATAATAAATTTTAAAAAAATCAACATAAACCATATTGTGTATCAGACTACCAGTGACTGCAGAATACTCCTCGAGAGAAGCATAGTGAAAGAGAGGGTTGGGGGAAGAGGGTGGGGGTGTCTGGGTGACGGGTGACTTCAGTTCAGGACTTAGCATGGTGAGAGGGTGAGAGAGAGTGAGAGAGGGAGAGAAAGTGAGAGAAGGGGAACTGCACAGCACAGTACACTGAAAAAAAAAAAAAAAAAAAATTCCGGAAGAGTACGACACAAGCCTCTTGAGACTCGGGGAGCTAATTAGTACACCAGACACACGCTCGCTTAATTGTATAATTAGTGCGGGAAGGAAATATAAAAGTTGCGGTAATTAGTCTTTTCTGTATGGGGACCAAACAAGGCCTTTCACGCAGACGGAAAGAGTTTCTTGCGAACTTTCTTTTTCTCTCTCTCTCTTCGCTTTAACGAAAGTAGGAGGCGCAATTAAGAATAAATGGACCTCTCGACTTGCTGGAGACATCTGGTATTGATGTTGAATTAGCATTTATTAAAAATTCCAACTCTGATTAAGCTCTCAGTGTTTTGTCTATTATTCTTGTAGGTGTTCAGGCAAAAGATTTTCGGTATTTTTTCATTTTTTGTGGTATTGCAAGAATCTAGTATTTTATTTCTTTGGAAACTATTGTTAGCCTTTTAAGGAAGATCACTTATCTTTCTTCATCACGACGCCTTTGTTTCTCAAAATCTAGAATATTTTTTTTTTTGAGCTTGTCAAATAACTGTTGTACATTTCTAGTGAAAATGGCTTTATATGATTATTCAGCCATTATGTGATGACAACGAGAACTAATTGCAACAGAAATTATCTTAGATAGTTCTCGTAAGTAAAGATGACAGGAACGGCTTATGCAAAGTCCCATTAGTTCCAAAATCTTCAATACGAGAAAGAACGTAAGATTTAGTATGTCACTTGTTTTACATAAGATGAAAAGCAAAAGATTTTAAGAATGTAATATGAATTTTTATGTATTAAAACCAATCAAATAAATGTAACTATATAAAATTCTGACCAACGCAAAATAAAGATTCTATCAACTGCAAAACTTTGTCCTTTAGCAATATAAATTAAGATGAATGAAGAAATAAACTAATCATCTAGTAATGGGGGAATTAACAATGATATATTTAATGCACATAAAAGTGATAATTTTATTAAAGAAACAAAATTTGAGATGCTGTTCTATCAAACGTATGCCGGCTCAAATATCTGTGTTTATATCTACTAGTCAGTCGTTCTTCATCTGCCTGCAGCACCAGAACTTTCAGTACCATTTGTTCTCCAACTATCCCCTGAGGAGTCACAGTCATGTTATTGCTTGAGAACAAGACGTTGGGGAGGCACCTGGAGCTGAGCACATAAGCAATGGCTGGCAATGTACAAAAGAATTATTTGCGAGTTCCAATCCCTGTCTCCTGTAGGCAAATTTAGCCCTTCTGCACTTGGAAATTGTGCTGATGCTCCTGTAGTCGGGTGCAAGATTTTGAGCCAGTTCAGGTAAATTCTTAGTTGATACTTTTCCCCAGTTTTTTATATCGCAGATCACAGATGTTTTCTCATAGATTGTCACTGTATAGGTCTTACAGTGTTTCAGCAGCATCAGTGAATTCTTAGTTTGTTACATTTTCACTAAAATCATCTAACACAACCACCGTTCCATGATTTCCAAACCCAACCAGGCATGGATCCGAACTCTGCCTAAAGTGTTCTTTTTCATTATGAGGTTTTTTTCCATGCCGGAATAAAGACACTACAAGGCATTCACCTTTCCGGTAATCTGGAAGCAATTTTTCATTTTCTTTTCCATTCTCTCTCTGAACTCGAAATTCTTTTTTAAATCATTCATACTTGTCACTATCTAGGCTACAAAAAATGCACTTACTGCATCAGTCTCATTATAAAAATTTTTCTACGAAGGAATTCAGAAATTTGACACAAATAATGTCACAATATTATTCGTGTTCGTTAACAGCTCCTACTTTCATTATATAAGGGTATTGGAGTAACGCCCCAGAATATGAAGTACCTACTTTCGAAAATCCTGTTGGCTCTAAATCCGAAATTTTGTTGCGTAAAAAAAGGAAAATAACAATGATAAGAGGTTTAGTAGCTTTCCCTAGGTTTGCGAAGGATCATTAAAAAGAAGACAGAATTTATTTTATGTTTTTTTGCATTTTATTTCAATGGAAAATAAAGCTTAGTACAGATTATTATTATTATTATTATTATTATTATTATTATTATTATTATTATTATTATTATTATTATTATTATTATTATTATTATTATTATTATTATTATTATTTTATTATTATAAAATATCTTTTTTTGTAACTCTGAGAGTAATGGGATGTTGTAGCTGACCAATCGTCACGAGTTGACGCATGAAAGATTAAAATGTTTAATTCATTTTCGAGAAAATTATGAAATAAAGGATACTGCAACGTTGTTAAAGCATTCTTATTAAAACATTCACGTTAGTTCGCCTATTTGTCTAAGGGTTTATTAGGACAACATCAAAAGCACGCTGTAAGAATTTGGTTATAGCCAGAGAATGATGACAAATTGGTCGTTTTATTTTTGTGATGTTTTCAGAAGTTTCTGTCCACATCTTATTTTAGATTGCTTGGAAATAGTTTTCACCAGAAAGTTCAATGACTGACTGGAGATATAAATGCTTAAATCTTTAATTTTCCACATAAAAACAACTGTGATTGTTTTGCCAGATTCACAGTAACATTACATTAGTTAAGTGTTCGACTGTTCGTTGTAATATTTTGTTAAAAAATTAAAACTAAACAGACTTCACTATATTCATAATTTTCAGTCACATATTGCAAAACTAGATATTTTCTATATTCAGCTAATTTTGTATTTCTTTAGCAAATAGAAATACTATGACGGTAAATTAAGCGATTGTTAATTTGCTAATACGCAAATTAACAGTTAGTGCCAGGAGCGATGCTTTAAAATTATTTTATATCAGAAAAATAATATTTCGAGTGATGCTCTCGCAGTAGAAGCTGCAGGTGACAACGTATTTGCGTCTTGATATAAAATGTGTTCATAAGTTATCAGTTATGCAAGTAATGTCAAAAGTTCCTTCTCACTGAGTATTTTGATACTACACACACATGCACACACACACACACACGCGCACACACACACACACATACACACACACACACACACACACACACATATATATATATATATATATATATATATATATATATATATATATATATATATATAATTAAAAGCTGACCAACCCAGCTTCGCCCTGGAAAACTTTGAATGACAACTGATAAACTCTCTCTCTCTCTCTCTCTCTCTCTCTCTCTCTCTCTCTCTCTCTCTCTCCCTCCCTTTCCTGTTAAGATTGTTGCTTCAGTTTACGCTCCCTAGAATTTTTCATATCTTATAATTTACTACATCTCACCCCTAATCCTATTGGGGCTAAAATTGTACTTGAAAAACACTGATATACTTCATTTTAACATTTTATTTCTTGCCCCTTCTCACCTTCCCCCCACTTTCCTATTGGGCCTGAACTTGGACATCATGGGTATCGGGAGTGTCACTACTCATCTCAGAGACCTCAAAAGCTATGGATTAGATACAAATATATGTTATTTTCTATTATTTTCTATGCCACTCCCTTCCCACCTCCTTCCCAAACCCCTTTCTATCGGAGCTAAACTTTGACTAAAAAGGCATCAGTTGTTACTATTCATTTCAGCGACTTCACAAACTATAAATTAAACGCTAATATCAGTCGTTATTGGTTATTTTTACATGTCATCCCCCTTCTACCACTTTTCATCCCCCTTTCCCTATTGGGGCTGAACTTGGACTAGAAGGGCATCAGGCA
>NC_061107.1:135377041-135382041 GCF_015104395.2 Macrobrachium nipponense | reverse complement strand
AACTGTCTCTTTTTGTTCAAACGGATTTCAATATGTTTGAAGGTTTATAGGATTTTCCTTTGATAAACACGCCTTATTTTGCAGGATGTAAGATAATATTTTGTATACCCCTAGATGGATCTTACAATTACACTACATACAGATCAACGTTTTTTATAACTATAGATGTATCTGTAAGCGCTCGCTTATCCGGATTTCTCATTAGGGAAGTTCGAACAACAGACGGTGAGTCCGCAAATACAGGATATTACGTGTACTAAAGAAATAAAACAAGATATTCTAATTTTTACGGCGCGTACAGTCGGGCTTTATCCACCACTACTTAATTATAATAACTTACGTATTAAAAAAAAAAACGAAAACCTGCTCTGATTACTTTATACGGTCGTGTGTTTCATAGGAAAAATCCTTTTTAATTCAAAAAGATATTGGCATGTATGAACCAACATCGCTTTTCCCCACTCTGCTAGAGTCGCTTATTGTGTGGAATTTGCTATGCTTTGAACACTTCGGCAGTTTTTGACTGACCTTGACCGCTTGACTTAGGTGACACAGTCACCGAGTTTGCTTGTTTGATTCTGAACGGGCTACTGTTTCTATTTCTTTTTGCAATAATTAAGATCCTTCTCTTTATTACCATCGGCAACGTATTGTGTGTTTTTAGCATTATGTTGCTGGTTACGTATAAAGCAATGAATGACGAACTATTAGGGAACTGAGCGATTACTAATAAGACAAGTTATCACTACTGCATTCAATATTAACTGTTTGTACTTCATTCTTTGCTAAAATTTGAAATAGTGAGGGATCCTGGTCAGCGCATTTAGCCTGATGAAAGTTTTTTTACAGACATGTTATTCCTTGCAATCCAGCCATATTTTTAAAGTTAAGTTGAGTCATTGAGGTTCGATATTTTATATAACTCAAAAAACTCAAGGCTAAAACTGCGAGCGGGACTTTGCAAAGGAGCATTTATTGTCATGACCCGAAATAGTGTTACCTCCTAAATTTATATAGATTTGTACGGGTGTTCCACTTGTTTTTTGTGTGTTTTCTAATCACTACGGTGCTTAACGACCCTATACCATGCATCTGTATAAATACAGACGTCCACTGCGTAAACGCATATTCACTGTTTAATATGATTTGTTACGTAAGGGATTAATAATCACCCAAAATGATAAAATTAACATAGTATATGATTATGATATTTCAGTAGAACTTCTGGAAACAGACACTCAAAGATAAAAACTCGCAGTAGCAATATATCCAATGATGTAGATAATTTCAGTAAAAAAAAAATACAAGATTTAAGAATGACTCGGTAACTTCAGCCACAGGAATAACGCAAAATTCGACCTGCAAAAGGAAACAACCTCAAAGGGGTTACTTTTAACTTTCCCAAAATTGAAATTAAAAAAATTGTACTTAGCTTGCTTTTGTGGGAAGTCACGGTGTTCCGATAACGACACACGGCCTTGGTCCTCCTTCTCTATTTAGCGGACGAACTGGTTTGGCTTCAGTTTCCCCCGTGCGCGTTGTTTCGATGATTCGAGCCCTTGAAAGATCCGATGCTGCAGACGCGTTCGGTTTGTTTTCTTGGAGTGCCGGAAACGCTCACTAACGATGTTTTCTTGAATGATTCTAATGAGAGACGAAGCTTGCGTTGTCGTAGGAAAAGGACACGTCGGTTTTGTTTCTTGAGTTATTCACTAACGATAATACTAAGTTGCTTGAAGAATCTCTTGCTTTCGTCGTCGTTAAAGAGTTTCTTGTTGTTTTTCTGAAGTCGCTCACTAAACGATGATAATAAATTGCTTGAAGAATCTGCTGCTTTCGTCGTCGTTGAAGAGTTCTTATATGATACTTCATTATTCTGATATTTCTTCGGAGAAGTTGTAGAGTTCTTCTGGTCCGCTGCCACCAATATTAGGGCTTGTGCCTTGTATGATAAGGCGCCCTATGAGGTAATGTTAGACTAGCGATAATCTTACGCTAAGTCGGTTGGTATTGCACTTCCATCTTCAATGGAGTGTCTGGGGGTTTGTAGATCACTTACGAAGTCGGTATTATCTTGTTAGTTATTACGACGATGTGTTAAACTCATGGTGAGGAGGTTCTTGTAGAAAACACGAAATATAAAAATATATATATTCTTGAAGTTTTTACATGCTGAAGATCAGATATGATTGTACAAGTCTTCTATGACGATAGCTTGATCGCTTCTGCCAATGATGATGGCTACTTCTGTTCTCTACATGATAAAGCTCAGTAAAGATGATACAGGTCTTCTAATGACGATAGCTAACTCTGTTCTGCCTGTCTACCATCTCTGTTACAAGTTATGAAGGAACAGACAGTAGTTCGAACATATGAACATACATACAAATGACATAGTTTCATACGAACACACAATCAAAATGAGACACGCTACAGATCACGTAGGCCGTTTGAATTATAGGTCGGGGTAGTTGTCTCAAGCAGGGAGCTTGGACTGTTTCAAAACAAATGAATGACCACAGATGACGACATGTCAACTTAGCCTACATACTTATTGTATACGTCATCTTTAGCGTCTCTAGTCTGATCACATTCCTGCAAGCAATCTTTTATATATATGGACTAACATTCCATATTATTATTATGTAAACACTTACATTAGAACTATTCACCTATGAGTCTGAGAGCAACCCTAACATGGCATTTGGGTCATGAGATATTGATGTTTTGACGATAACAGTTCAAACTGCAGGTGTGGAAAGATGAAAGTAGGAATCTCAGTGGGGGCGGCAGAAGTATCTTCTGGAAGCTTAATGACAAGGACCTAAGCCAACTTTCCTTTGTTTGATGAATAATAACAATCTTCCTCTCTGAGGTTCTCTTCTCCCCTAGAAGTTGAAATACTTTCTTATGTGCCTTTTGCTACTCTGGAAAGATGACTCGTCTCGTAATAGTATACGAATCAATCCTGGTTTAAGAGTAGTGAAAAAATAGTGAGCTATTCGCGGTAGCCCACTTACAAATCACGACACCTCCCCTGTATTTTCTCCTTTCTTTATTTCATTCATTTAGCATTATTGCTTTTATGATGTGTTCTGCAATTCAGGCATTACAATGATGAAGTCATCAGGATGGAAATCATAAAAAAAGGCAGTGATTTACTTTAATATACGGATTTCCTTTCTGTAGCAGTAATACCAGGTACTTTCAATTGATCTTTGGGTTCTCTTTTGTATTTCGATGATTTTATATCATGTCTTTTTATTATATCCTTTATTTTCTCGGGAATCATTATTACGTACATGAAAGTACGCAGGTTGCCTAATGCAGTTTTATGAGAACTTAATCTGGTATATTTAGAAATCACCATATACTAAAATCTAAACATAGCATGAATTCATTATCATTATCTTCAAACAACAAATGAGTAAAATAACAGAGAATATACTATGCTTTGATAGGTATCTAAAACACCAGTTTTGGTGAATGTTTAAGTAGTCTGACAGCAGAAAAAAAAAACAGCCTAGTTATTAGTCTTTCGAAAATGGATATTAGGATCAATGTGGATCAATGTGCTAAAAGTCTTAATATGAGGAATAGTGGTGGGGGTAGGGTTTTACAGGAGGGCAGGCTGTTAGAAGGCTTCTCCTCATTTTATTATTCAAAATAGGAAAGTGGGAGCCCTGCTTTTGAAATATGGTTCATTCAGAAGTGACGGGAATGATGAAGGATTCACTTTTTTCCCCTCACACCTGAGGAGAATTTCCCAGCAACTACCATCTGGGCTTTGTTATTCCTTAATGGGGAAGCTACCTAACTAATAGTAAACTAAATCGTGTGTTAAGTTTACGAAGATAAAATTATCTTTACAGAATATGATACTTCCAAAGAAACGAGTAGAGTATACATGTGGCATATGGTTTTATAGTAAAATACAGTACCTACGCAGCTGAAGAAAATAAAATTTTATGAATCCTCCAAAACAGGAAGCCAAAGGAACTCAGTTGGACTAGATCTTGGACGGAATCATTGTTCAACAATCCGTGATCGCCTTATTAGACAGAATCCCGAACCCAGTGATTTAGAAATACATTACCTTCAGAAGATTGAACAGGAAATTAAGACGGGCTTAATACGTTCTTAGTTTTTGTAATTTCTGAAATACTACTAGATTTTATAAATTTCTTGTACAAAACTTGAAACATTTCATTGGTCAGTTTCATAAGTCTACCATCCTGGTTGGATTGAATGTATAATCCAAGTTAATGGCTTTTTTATTAATATGAAATAGATATGTTCACAGGGGGCATCAGAATGCAAAAAATTTATATTATAAGGTGTGTCACGGCAACTTTGCATTCAGCAGTTTCAATGAGAAAAGGAAAAATTATTTTTACAAAGACCTCCTATTCAAGTGAAAGGCAGACTAGATGTCATTTCATTGTAATGCAGTGTGCAATACACAATAATCAGAATAATAAAATCATTTAATGACTGTAAATTTAGATTGCATGAACAGTTTAAAAAGATGAAAACCTGTTTAGCCATCTATCATACTGAGCATTCATAATACAAACCACTCATAATTCTTTCAAAACTATCTTCCATGGTCCGTTTCAGCTGCATGTGTAACTGAAAATAATTTCAATAAATATTTATAAACATTCAAAAATTTTTATACACTAACTCATGCTCGTATTCATATATGATGTTGACAAATGCGCCGTTCCCGTTAACACTTTCGTGGGACCGTTAGTATGGTTACAACGCATCGAGTTAGAATAACCATCTGGTACCCGAAGTTCTCGTGGCATCCTTCTGGCAGACCACAAGGCTCTTTATATATATATATATATATATATATATATATATATATATATATATATATATATATATATATATATATATATATATATATATATGATATATATATATATATATATATATATATATATATATATATATATATATATATATATACATACACACACACATATATA
>NC_061107.1:135355329-135376541 GCF_015104395.2 Macrobrachium nipponense | reverse complement strand
ATTTCAAAGTATTGAAGATATTAATCACGAATTACTGGGTTTTTGAGAACTGTCCATAGTAAAGACAAAATTATATTCCTAGAATGTTTATGTGCATGAAAATAGATCGCTAGAAACACACAGTTCACTAAGTTTATAATTGTATCCAGGAATTGTTTCCAGGAATATTGGAAAATAACTACAAAAATTGTGAGAGATCTTTTGCGAGTATGATGGAAAACAGGTAGTCTTCTAAATATTTTACGCGAGAAGGAGTATATTTTTTCTTAAACAGGGAGAGAAGAGGTCCACTAGCCACCTTGAAATTTTGTAAATTGAAATGTTCCTGCCCATGAAGCTAACTTGAAGGGGGATGTTCTGGATTTATTGCTTTGGATTTTAACAAAATATCAGTATTTTTTCTGTTCTTACTTTAAATCTTCAGCTGAAAACTTTTATGAACAGAGTCAACAGATTGTAAACCGGAAGAAGGTTCCAAATCATTTAAATACACATGAAATTCAAGAGATGTCAGCAGATAACAGAAATGGATATTATACCTGACGCTATAAAAAAAACACAGTTTGCAGGAACAACCTGAACTTCGACCTCCACAAAAACCTTCATGGGACCAGGATGGAACTGCAGAATGAAGTCAAAGCATCACTACACAAGATAGTCAGTGACAAGACAGAGCCTTCCTCTTCCCCTCCTTCCAGTCCTAACCCCCCCCATCTACCTCTAAGGTTGACAGCCCTCCTTCCTAGACCCATCCGAGTTCTCAAAGCAGTGAGTGAAAGCCCAATAACACTTGCTACATTCGAAGGAATCATCGTTCTCTCGAAACTTCTTACAGGGAAACATTTAGACAGAGAGACACTGCAAAACTGCATACAACCTCACCTCATCCGAACCTTCATACCAAGGCACCTGTTGTTCAATCCGAACAGCAGCTGCCTCACCTAATCATCCCATACCTGTTCCTCTTCTCCAGTATCTTAATGAGCGGGCTGGAAGAGTAGCACCTCATCTTAGCACTCTCACGCGAGCAGTACCTAATGGCACGCAGCCATCCACTGTATAAGCAAAATTTCATCCATTCACAACATTAATATCATTCATCACATCCCAAGGGAACTTTGACTCCCAAACTTTTTCTCTCACTCAAATTTATCCTTTCCTTCCAAAGCTCTCCTACTTAATGGGACTTGCTTCTATAACACTTTATCTCCCACTGAATTATTTCACCTCTGCTCCAGTGGTTAAAATTGGAGCCGAATGATATGTTGGCAGAGAAGAATCCTTCACCCATCACCAGTCACGGGCCGCTGTGAAGCAGAGCCCGTGCCAGTACAAAGCTGCTTAATCTAGCTGCTGCCGAGAGTTCCTATTAAGACGACTATGCGGAGAGTACTCCCGACCCCACTCAACGCCCCCCGCGCCGAAAAAAAAAAAAAAAAAAAAAATTAGAGAAAAGTTACAATAGTTTGGTAAATTAACTTCATTCTGAAACATTTAAAAAACATTTCTGCAAGATCCAGACTTTTTTGAGAAAAAGAGGAAACAATATTATATATATATATATATATATATATAATATATATATTATATATATATATATATATATATATATATATATATATATATAAATGCTTCTGAAAAATTTGCCCTTAACAAAAATTACACCTAAGATCTCAATAGCCAGTGATCTTTAGTCATACCATTAACTGTAAAAAAGGATGCACCGGAAAAAGTATTCTAAATCAACTATCTGTTCGTATTTTGAGTATTAGAACGACTAAACTTCATATCCTAAAGTCTACTCCCACTCACGAGTATGTGTCGGATCTCTATTCAAGAATTCTGTACCCACAGACCTATGGTGCAGAGAAGGAAAAACAGCTAAAAGAGTAGCAACATCACCAGCATCTGCAATCAGTTTGTTCTTCAGACCTCACAACACATCATTAGTATAGATAACAAATAGCAAAGGTCCAAGAACACTGTCTTACAGAACACCTGAAATAGTGTAGTCACGGTTTCTATACTTGCCATTATGAAAATCCTCTGGTTTCTGCCTGTTAAGAATTCATTTAAAATACGAATAATAAAATTCCACTAATTTCTATAATCTAGGCTTGTAGATAAGTGCTTCATAATTCTCACAGTAGATAGTAGGTTCCAAAACTCATGTTCTGTGACCAACCTCTGACTAGTAAAGTTTGATGGTTGTTTTTGGGACTTTAATGCATTTGTATGAAAATAAGCTCCCATGCCAGTATGGGAACCCTGGCACAATTTAGGAGAGCAGAAATCCAAAATGGCAGAGTTGACCATCTAGATAAAATGATATTTTTCCGCAAATGTTCTAAATACCTTATATACCTCTTTTTAGATAATTTGAGAGCAAGGAATCCATTTCTTATGTTAGTTTTGTTATTATATGTCTCCTTTGTGATAATCTTTTTAAGGTATAGTGCATATAATGCAAGATAGCAACATATTGTGCATAATACTTACCATCTTTTTTCAGATACTTTTGAATGCTAGGGCATTGTTACTGTGCATGCATCCATTGATCAATTGCTGGTACTACTGAATTGAAATCTATAGACCATACCTGTGGACCTTGCAATCAGCCACTCCTTTTTCACCAAATTTAATTTATGATTTCAGTACTGCAAAACAAGATGGCGATTTCAAATTGAAAGCCTATTTGAATGAGCATGCATACTCAAAGGACAAATCTCTCCACGCTCGCATTAAATGCAGCAAGTTTCACCTTTGCCAATGCCTATTTAGCAAGCCTATTGGTGAGAACATAAAGGTGAAGCAAGGGGACTTGGAAAGTAAGGCACTAGCATCTGCCATCAACCTTGTCGATGTTAGTGCTCTGGTGTCCTTCTCTCAAGTAATGAAACACCGTCTTAAGAAGAATGCCTATTACTATTCAATGTGAATGGCACCTTCAAAAAGTCCCAGAAGAGCAAATTTTTGGAGAACCTAACACAACAGCCAATGGATGTCCCATCCTACACAGCATTAATTGACATGGGCAAGATGTGGTGGCTTGCATCACCCATATCAGAAGATAGAAAGGTAATGAATCTTCCTATACATGGAGTGACCACAAAAACAAAATAGCTTCCATTATCCTTGCACACCATATGAATGCTACTACCATTATCTATTTTAATGAATTATATGACAGTTGAGTCCATCAAAGATGATGAGCGGCTTTTGCGTATTCAGGGTCAAGGTCATATTCCTAATGTATACTTGAAGTCAAATGACATGTTACCCTCAGCCGATATGTTCAAAACTATTCTTTGTAGTGCTGGCAACAAGAAGCATCTCCAAACCCTGATCAAGAATAAACGCTCTACTCTGTTGGTGAGGAGTGTGTGTGCCCCTCATCTGGCCATAAAAGTGATGACCTAAGCTTTAATCAGTGTGAAGTTGACACCATAATGCTATCAATCTATGCAGCTTTAAGGTTATTGACGCAGAGGATACAGATGTTTACTTCCAAGCAGCTGCCAATTCACATTATCTCCCTGGCATCATCTGCATCAAGAAAAAGAAAAAGCTGCTCTCCTGCAAAAACATGTGTACTACAAGGTGGTAGATACTGACAAGAGTGTATCATATGTACCAAGGCTTTTCTGAGACTAAAACCGCAATGCTGGTAGCAGGTATTATCTTCAATAAACCTACAAAGATGCTTAGAGAGCAGCTTCTCAAAAACTCGAATGAAACAGGTGTAATTGAAATCAGCCTATATTCAGAGCACGTAGTCTTCTAGGTGATGCAGCTATGTTGGCCTTCTTACAAACAGAAGGAAAACTTGCAACTCCAGTTAATCTACTGGAAAAAGTGGTAATCGTAGGGGTAATTAAATCAGCAGTTTTTTTTAATAAAGATGGAGAATATCCCATTAACGTCTATGCCACCATAACTGTTGGCAGTGAACAAAACTTAGACTCTGGAAAGCATGACGAAGCAACACCAAAGACTCAATACACTATCACCTCAGCAGGACTTCAGCCACGAGTTCTGCCTTCTTTTTAGGGCAATATTCACTGGTTCCATCAGCTTCCACAAGGGGATTCATGCTTGAATCAACTCTAAAGAGTGATGACTTGAGGGCAGACCATTACTTATGTTCATCACCAATGGAGAGCAAGACCTTCACACCCTCATTATAAGCTCTCTCAGCTCTCTCATAGATATCTTGAGCTTGATTTCTAGGGTCAATGGTAGGCAAGCTTGCTTGCAGCATTAAACCTTAAAGCTATCTTTAAGACGAAATTTGAGAATTTTAGAAGGAATTCTCCTCTCAATTGCTATTTAAGGTGATCATTTAAACTTTCAATTATACTTGGACTTGTACAAATATTGCTCTAACTTCAATAAGATCATAACGAATACCGTCCCAAGTGGCCTAAAATTCCAAATATACTTTGTTGAAGAAGCTAACATCTGGAATAACCTGATTCATTACCACATTAACGTTAATCAAACAACGATCAGATGATGTAAGGTCGATCAATCTGACCTTTTTGTAAAAACCCTTTTGCAAAATTCATTGGGAACGTTTTGGAAAGGATTTTTTTCTAATATCTCTTGGATATTATTAAGGAGCTCATAAAATTTCTTAAAAGAGAGACTTCCTAATCAGTTACCTTAATTTTGGCCTCTTTGCCAGATTTCTTTATATATAATTTTTGAAACGAATAGCTATCATAGATTCACGAGGAAAGATGGTTATTTCTAATTAAATTTGCAAGCTCTATTCAGTAATATTCCTTTTAAGCTTAAGTCCTCACGACCATAATTTCTGTCGGCGATACATTTTTAAAAGACAAGAATGAAATCCTGAACAATTGCCTGTCACAGTCGAAAAGATAGAGTTTGTATACATCGATGTCCTTGGGAATTGGTTTCTAAAGAATTCCCAGGTAAATTTCTTTCGTGTTTTTTCAAACGTAAGTACCAGCTAAATTGATGCAAATCAACAATTGCATATAACAATTGTGAGATCGTAGCACAAGCCGCTAATGAAACTTCCATGCACTAACGGTGTGGGTACGTTACTTCAGGAAAGACCATTTTGAGTGAAAGCAGAATAAAATTGAAAATCGCTTGCGCAACTTTTAGCACTGACAAACTTGAAGCCAATGACATTAAATTTTGCGAAAAGGCATTTATTGTAATTAAAATTAGATAATATAAGTAGTGCAACTAAACGAAAAACAAATAGCGTTGAAGGTTTTAATGATAAACAAAACTTGCGACTTTTCACCGAATACAAATTTGCAAACTTATTTGGTGAAATGATATAAAGTGCTGAAAATAAAAATCTAGATTAGTAAGGCAACTGAAAAAATACAATTCAAATAGAATTAACAAGAAAAAAAAAATAAAAAAATGCAGTTTTTGGAAATAACCATGATATGAATTGTTAAAGATGGGTAAACCAGCCATTTTTTGTATGCATTTAGCATAACTAAATATAAAATCATACAATTCATACAGATCCCCTGGAAGTTTGTAATGATCCATTTATATTTTACAGTATCATGCCATTATCAGATTTTGTTGATAATCTATTCTGCATCATCTGATATAAAAAATAATTTCTACTTTTTAATGGCAAAACATTGGCACTAAGCATTATAATTGAATTGTTTTTGGTCATCCAAAAAAGATGTTTGAGTTGGTGAAAACACGATCCTAATGCTAGGTTTTGTTTGAAAATATTCATAAGTGTATTCATATGTATTATTTATTTAGAAGTAAAACTGAGGTTTATATAAATGTACTAGATTTTGATAATTTCAAAACGACAGATAAAGTTTTAAATGTATAATTATGTAAATTGTTCCGTCTTTTTATATTTTGGTAAATACAAAACTTGGAAATAAAGCGTTATCTAGATACCATTGTTTTAACTATATATATATATTATATATATATATTATATATATATATATATATATATATATATATATATTATCATATATATAGTAGTTATATACATTGACTCTTTTTGCTGTGTTGTTTTGCTCAACTTTTATTATGTTAAAGTACTGACAGCAATATCAGGTCGGTATGTAACTACAGACCGACCTGATTTGACTCTGGCAATACTTTAACACGACAAAATTTGAGCAAGGCAACGAAGATACAACTGTAAAATAATGTAATGGGTCGCTGACGGGCACTTAGTGAGCTTCGATATACAGTGTCAACGTAATGGTTACAACACGTATTGATTTTCAACAAAAAGCAGTAAAGGCTGGTATAATAACTCATAATTAAACTTGTTTTGTTTTAGCTTTGACCTGTTATGAAGTGAGCTATATAAAGCCTCGCGTGTTTTGGGCGAGTCTCGTTATCTCTCCCACTCGATGAGTTCCATTATTCGCTTTTCTCTTTGTGAGCGGGAATGCTATAGACCAAAGCTTCAGTCGAAGTACAATGTCTCTCTGTATAATCTTCGCCACAATCGCTTTCAAGAACTATATTCGGCCACGTGACACTTTTGTGGTGGTGGCATATTTTCAAATTCTGTCCAATAATGTGGTCACAAACCCCCAAACCAGAAATAAAGAATTATTTCCAACGGTTTTATTCCCTACAATTGACTCTTCAGGTTACACGCCACATGACAAATAAATA
The DNA here is from genome assembly GCF_015104395.2 of Macrobrachium nipponense. NCBI lineage: Eukaryota > Metazoa > Arthropoda > Malacostraca > Decapoda > Palaemonidae > Macrobrachium > Macrobrachium nipponense. The sequence continues at coordinate 135,369,878 of NC_061107.1, read as the reverse complement.
AGCTTAAGAATAAAACGTCATAACATGTCATAAAAAATATAACTCCCATATGTGTTTGAATTACATAATTGATTGAACACAAACACGAAAATAAAGAATATTGAATAATTGAATATCTCAGTCAATATCTACATTCGGTAAGTGTTTTCAAAATCAAAATATCTTGAAAGATGATGAACTTTACAACAGGTGCCGCTAATATCTAATATTGTTCAAATTGCTGATGCACACAAAGTTAGCAATGCTGAACTTGTTTCTCCACGTTCATTACATGAAAAGATCATGCCAAATCATTAAGAGCTGCTTCCCTTCAACACATAATCCGACAGCATAATCTAGTAATCTTATGTTTCATCGAAATAAATTTTGCAGGATACACATTGCACACATTCCTAATTTTGTCGGAAGTGTTTATCAACAATCAAGATTTAGCAATTGATTCATTCGTATAAGTTACGTCTTTATTAAAGCACTTAGCATTATTCCCTCTTTGATGATTTTTCTTGCCTATATTACATGTAATCACCACTTACTATAGTTCTTTTACTTCTCAGCTGATCTACATAAAACCAGGAAATGCTATAGTAAAGTCCACCTAGTTTTGCAGCTAAACCCCGCCCACAGATTACGACCATTCCTTGAAGCTGATTGGTTGGCAATGGTTTCGAAGAATTGGTTAATCTGTGTTTCTTTTCATCTTCATTTATTTTGCAATTGTTGTTTTACCAAAACTAAAATACGTTGTGGCTGATTATAAATAAGAAACGATATATTATCTCCCTGAAATAAAATCATAATACACATTCCTTCCTAAAAAAAATGAAAAAAAAAAAAAAACATAAAAAATTATGAATGAAGTCGGAGAGTGCAATGTTGTGTTTCGTAAATGAAGTTCATCTGAAAATAGTATATTGATTAAAAGCTAATCTATTTCCAACAGATTCTGGTAGAACACTATTTGTAATAAGAATTTGACGTGTGGGCCCATGCTCTGTCATTGTCTCAAAATATAAGAATTTGATGTATAGGTCTATACCCTGATATTGACTCAAAATATAAGAATTTGACGAGTAAGCCTATGCCCTGTCATTGCCTCAGAATATAAGAATTTGGCATGTAGGCCTATGCTCTGGCATTGCCTAAGATTATAAGAATTTGATGAGTAGGCCTATGCCCTGTCATTACCTCAAAATATAAGAAATTGATGATTAGACCTACGCCGTGTCATTGCCTCAAAATATAAGAATTTGACGAGAAGGCCTATGCGCTGTCATTGCCTCAGTATATAAGAATTTGACATATAGAACTATGCTCTGTCATTGCCTCAAAATAAAGGAATTTGGCATGTAGGCCTATGCCCTGTCATTGTCTCAAAATATAAGAATTTGATGTATATGTCTATCCCCTGTCATTGCCTCAAAATATGAGAATTTGGCATATAGGCCCATGCCCTGTCATTGTCTCAAAATATAAGAATTTGATGTATAGGTCTATGCCCTGTCATTGTCACAGAATATAAGCATTTGACATGTAGGCCTATGCCCCGTCATTGTCTTATAATATAAGAATTTGATGTATAGGTCTATGCCCTGTCATTGTCACAGAATATAAGCATTTGACATGTAGGCCTATGCTCTGGCATGGCTCAGAATATAAGAATTTGGCATGTAGGCCTATGCTCTTTCATTGCCTCAAGATAAAAGAATTTGATGAGTAGGCCTATGCCCTGTCATTGCCTCAGAATATAAGAATTTGACATGTAGGCTTATGCTCTGTCATTGCCTCAGTATATAAGAATTTAACATGTAGGCCTAAGCTCTGTCATTGTCTCAAAATATAAGAATTTGACATGTAGGCCTATGCCCTATCATTGCCTCAAAATATAAGAATTTGACGAGTAGGCCTACACCCTGTCATTGCCTCAGAATATAAGAATTAATCATGTAGGCTTATGACCTGCCATTGCCTCAAAATATAAGAATTTGACATGTTGGCCTATGCTCTGTCATTGCCTCAAAATATAAGAATTTGACGAGTGGGCCTATGCCCTGTCATTGCCTCAAAATATAAGAATTTGATGAGTAGGCCTATGCCCTGTCATTGCCTCAGAAATAAAGAATTAGGCATGTAGGCTTATGATCTGCCATTGCCTCAGAATATAAGAATTTGACATGGCCTATGCTCTGCCATTGCCTCAGATTATACGAATTTGACGAGTAGGCCTATGCCCTGTCATTGCCTCAAAATATAAAAACTTGACGAGTAGGCCTATGCCTCCTGTCCATTGCCTCAGAATATAAGAATTTGACTTGTAGTCCCATGCACTGCCATTGCCTAAAAATATAAGAAATTGACGAATAGGCCTAATCATTCAATGATATTAACATTTGACATGCAGGCTTATGATGAATTAATACCCTAATATCGGAACCGGCTGCACGAGTCTATGCTTCATTTCAGTTAAAGTGGTTTATGTGGGATAGCTTCTATAGGCCAACACCAATTTCAAAATAAAAAAGCAAGTTCCTTGTGGATTTAGGCTGCACAGGATAAAAACAAAGATTTACAAACAAAAGGATCCAAGATCTTCATAATAATATTTAACTTCACATATGTTTTATCAGAGGAATCAAAGGCATACTTCACAACTCCGGGAACTCAAATCTGTGGTGTCATGCTTCATGCACGAAACTCAACATTACTGTAATCATTGTAATTATTGGACTGTTAACTAGTGTGACGTCATTCCCCTTCGAGAGCTAGCAAATCAATGGCATGCAGTCCAGGATCCTTTGAAGCAGTCTACAGTACCAGGAGAAATGCCCAATGGATTATTACATCTTAAATTCTTAAAGACTTCAAAACCTTGTGAAGCCATCTTCAGTTTCAAAACGGATTCAGAATCTGTCTTCTTCTTCCACCTCTTCCCTTTTCGCAGGTTGTGCTTAGCCAAGGGGCTTTACAACGGCAGTGCCATTCATTCGTTGTCGCAGACAATTTCGATTGAAGTTAGTGTATGCCATTACCATCAACAAAGCTCAAGGGCAAACATCTTCACACATGGTCAGTTATATTATGTCACCTTCTTTTGCGTTCATTCATTTGATTCACTTCAGGTTTTTGAGAACTCGCAGCAAGGGAAAATTGGAGATGTACTGTAACTTACAACATCGTTTCTAAAGAGGTTCTGTAGATATGGGTATGGATTGAAAATGAAAATAGTCTCTTTCGTTTTCCTTTTCCAGAAATCCTGAAGCCGCCTCACTGTTAGTCGCAAGTGGCAACTGAATCTCCTTGAATGTTACATATAGTGTTAGTTACCTGAGAGCCTTTGGTGAGCCTCTCTTCCAGTGATTCCTATTGCGATAATGGCTGGATTTTAGAAGAGATAGGAAGGCAATTTTCAGTGGGAAGCGACTTTTGAGTAGGTCTGCGGAGTCCCAATACCGTTATTATTATGATTATTATCAATATTTCTTTCTAAAGTTATATCTCGGTAAAATTTTCGGGATGAATTTCATATTTTCTGGTTTAGAAATTGCTTTTTCTCACTAACAGTGCCCAGTAATTTTGAATTTAGTCGTTTGATTAGATGATCCTATACTATAGAAAACGGGGTTTGCGTCCAAATCTTCCATTTTTCATTAGAAAACATCCAAAACATTTTCCCTTATGAATGGAGGGCCAATCCTTCCGAGAAATCGAAGCGTCTCTTGCAACAGGGTTTAGCTGGTAATCTTATTGCAAAAGAATAAAGCAATTCCTATGAAAGGAATTAGGTGTACGTAGTCTTTGGCAACACCTTGCCCTAAGCTCATAGTGAGGATGCTTAGCGCCTGTGGAACAACCACCGCCATAATTGCCTCACTTCTTGTCTATAGACCATGAGACAAAGGGGAAACATCCCGCCTTTGTGTTTTTGTGCGACAAAAGACCACATCGCAACTCCTGATCTTGTTATCGCTTGTGCAAGCAGTTCGACTCTACTGTAGTTGCTTCATGGGGAATGTGTGTGTTTTTTATTTTTTTTATTTTTCCTTAGTAGCAGTTCATGAAAAGTGTCAGGGAGAAAAATAATAATACATGAGATGGTGAGTGTAGAGATGTTTTTAATTTTATGAGACTTTGACCTTCTTATTTCGAACAACTCAAGTATAACTACAAATGGATAAAGAAAGCTGGGAAAACTTAGAAAACGAATTTAAAATAAGAATAAACCTTATAAATTCAAAGCTATTTTATGATTCCCATTCTCCTGAAGTCATAGGTCATGCCGTTATATTCGACGTTATTGGCTTATTGCCATTTTTATTACGGAAGAGACATCTCGCTTGTTCACAAAAAAAAAAAAAAAAAAAAGACGAAATAGGGAACCAAAGTCTCAATGAACTTCACTTTCGAATAAGAATAAAAATATTCGCTGGTAAACTGCAATATATAAAGAATTGTGATTATAACAATTAAACTGATGGGTGATGAATGAATCAATTCGTAAATCAATAAGTTAATAACTGAATTCTTCTTGCAATGACAGATATTTACTGTACCAGGTGAAGCAGGAGAAATTCAAGGCTACCTAAGAAACGCATAGGTACGCTAATTTGCATGATTCCACCTTTGCTAACTCTGTAGGCGATTGTCTTCCCATACATTCTCCCATACTAATTCTTCTATAATTCTTTAATTCGTCGGCCTTCTAAAATACGGCTCGCTATCGGATTTGTGGATGAATGTCAAACACATCACAAATATCAAAATATCAGAATATAATTTTTTGGTCATTTAAGTCACTGCCTGCGTGATTTCAGATAAAAGCAAGCTTAGCGAAATGACACTCAAATCGTATCCTTTCTTCATTTTATACATTCTCCCGTTGCTAGCCGTATCAGTAAAACCATATACTCTTTTTATTTACCCGTGTTCTGACTCAAGTAAAATATCATTTAAGTTTTTATGTTTTCCATCTTGTGATAAAGAGCTGACTGTAAAGAGCGTAGCTGGCTGACATCAGTATTATTTAACTGATTTTCCATTCGGTGGGTATCTGTTTAAATAACTAATCCCTTTAACATATAACTTCAGATTTTTCTGCACATTTTCTTAAATGCAACCGGTAAAAATAGCTTAAATTAAAGACCCTTGGAAAATGAGTGTCTCTAATTGAGGAATTATTCATAGTTCACACAACAGAATTTATTTAAGTCTCTGATAAAGGAATCTATTGATTAAACCACGCTGTATTACAGCCTACACCTTTAGTATTGCATTTTGTCTAATTAAAAGATTGTCTAATTTAATAGGTTTACAGTTTACATCTAAATTTATTGTCGACCCTATATATCTTTTTCATGATTTTTGTTCCTACAATCACAAAAATATTGGATGTAAAGAAAACTGAAGCAGATAAGGGGTGTCAATAATTATTTACCATAGATTGCTGCATAAATTTTGACATGACTATGTTTGAAACTTCAAGCAACAGAACGTTCCAAAATTCTGTTTTATTTATTGCTCTTATGATAAAATATGAATTTAATTATAATCTTAATCCTTTCATTTTCAGTGATGCTTATATATGTATTTTAATCTTCTCTTTTGTGAAGTTTAATCAGTTAAAAAAGCGACATCAATTATTCTAAACAACGACTCTAACAGCGAAACTTTTAGATTTGATAAGAATTTCATATCCTAAGAGCATTGACTCGTATTACTTGGTCCACAAAGAGAAAGTCGCGATATTCCTTTTTAACGTGGATGATAATGAGGGTTATTTTGACGAAAAGAAATGAAGAATAAAATGTACAATATTTTTGCGGTTGATTGGATATCTATCAATCAGATTTATTTTCATAATCCAACTAAGAAAACTTTATTGATGATTTTAATCTTTGCTTTTTCTATGTTAAAACAAAAGCTGTCCCAGCTGTCTTGATATCACTATCAAAGCAATAGCACATTGTTAATGGGCATCCATTGTCGGTGAATACAAATGCTTCCAGGAAGACAGACACTTCAGTATACGAATATCGAAAGATATGATTCCTCTGCTAAAAACCATAAGTTTGAATTCGTCATTTCTGTATATACAGCATCAGTCGGAGCATAAAGCCAAATGTTAAAACATAGCACTGGGATGACTATATAGCCAAGAAGACCTCAAAACCCATGTACAAAGTAATTTTGGAAAATTAACAAAGGCATTATCATTAGATTGAGACAATTTAGAAATATCCCAATCAAGATTGGGTCTACATTAATAAAAGGATCATACAGAAGGACTGCTTTGGTACAGATATATTTACATTTTTTATATATGATCCAGCTAATCGAGAACGTAATGTTAATTTTAAAGAATAATACATGTCTCCTAATTTTGTGCCATCCGTAAAACCAAGGATGGGCAGTAATAAGATTAAAGAAGAGATATCTTAGAAGTTTTAGATATCCAATATGTTCTTAATCATTTTAAGCGTAAGTAGCAAACAGATGATTTTTTACTAGGAAACAGTTAAGTAGCTGTCACTGAAATGGAAAACGAGTTAATCGGATATACCATTCATTATTTCAATGCAAACTTAGTTTGAGGTATTTATTTTGGAGGTTAATGAAACATTATATCCTTTTTCCTGTTCTACATGGCTGATACTAGTTCAGTCTAATAGATGCAGAATTTTTATATTATTTAAAGCTGTGGTTGGAGCCATGCCCAATTATCAAAATTGATAAATAACTAGTGGTCAATGTGGGTGGGGATATATATATATATATATATATATATATATATATATATATATATATATATATATATATATATATATAATATATATATATATATCCATAGCATTAAGGCTGGACTGAAAATGGTTGCTACAAAATGTTATCGATATTACGGAGAATGAAGCTACGGCATTGTCTGCTTTAAGATTATCTTGCTATATGATATTAAAAAGGCCACAAACATATGTCTAAAGTAATTAAAAACTAAGGAAACATCTCTGTATAGTTAAGTGAAGTTATACAAGTAACGCTTTGGTCAAGATATGAGTCTTCATTATTCTTGCTTTTTAAAATACATACCCATCTCATTATTCTCCCCACCCAATTTTTTTTCTCCCTTCGTTCGTTATTATTATTGGAATATATATATGCACACACACACACGATTATAGGCTGTTGAATACACAGTAAGAGTCAATATGTTTAACTTTTCTGTTTTCCTCAAACTATGTCAGCCTTTAGGTATCCGTACCTATACCATAAAGAATTCTCAAATGAGAAGAAAATCTGTCACAGCATCAGAACTCTTAAGAAGTTAACAGGAATTTTACATTTCTAAGATTAGAAACTTCTCAGTGGTAAGTTTTTTTATTCCAAAAGTTTCTTTGTCCACTGTGCCTAAGCTTCCGTTTTATGCAAATGTACTTTTCATCCATACTTATATTTTATTAATATATCTGTAGTTAAGTTTAATATCATCCTAACAAATTCCCTTCCTCTGGACATTTTGTTTAAATGCATGCATAAACTTGACCCTTTGATGACCTTGTGTGTTGTGTACAAATTCAGTTGCCCAAGATGTAAAATAGGGACCCACTTGGGGTCCACGAGGAGGTTGCTAAGGGTCAGAATCGATGGGCACAAAGGCGTTAGCTATCGCACCGGTAGCAAACTTGCTAATCCTGAATTTTCCAGCATCAGATAACACCATTCAGAAATACAAGCATAATATCCAGTACACAGATTTTGAAATATTGGAACGGGCGTCGAATGGCAAACTATTGAAAATCCTGGAATCTTTGTTTGCTAAACAGCTTGTTCCTCATTTGAACAATGAGCAGTCTTCCTCAACAACTCTTTACCTTACATGAGCTGTTGCCGGCCATTTCTGGTGTGTTTCTTTGACATTTCGTTCTTCCTTTCTTTCTTGGTGGTTGTTCGGTTTTAGCTCATTTTAATTTCCTTATTTACAAAGTAATGTCTTATATTTTATATTTTAGTGCTTTTAATGTTAATTTCATTGTTGTTATTGTCTTTTTAGCTTGAAAATGAAACCTTTTGATATGAAACGTCGCTCATAAATGTATTTTAAGGACCACCTTAAGTTTACAGAAATTCCCCACCTGGACACGATTAAGAGAATAACCAACCCCCTCGGAAAATCGAACCCTTTTGTATTTACTTACCCAAACACCTTAGCCAAATCCCTGATTAACGTCCAACAAAAGACATCTCCAAAGGACTCTGGGGTATACGAAATCCCATGCCAGGACTGTGACCAATCTTACATCGGATTTACAGGTAAATCCCTTCCCCAGAGATTAATACAACACAAACGGTCAGTTAGGTATGGACAACAGAACTCGGCTATTTTCAACCATATAGATGAACATAACCATAGAATAAACTGGAATTTGTCACGTGTAATTTATAGCAGCAACTGCCGGTACAAGAGTCAAATGATGGAATCGGCCTTAATAAAAGAGAGGCAGGTAATGAACATCTCAAAAGGAGGATAGATTTCGGACACGATCGACAAACGTCTTCATTCAACCAACCCTTAAGAAGATTAGAGGAAAGATTATCAGCGGGGGTGACTTAAAATGGCTTGTTTGTGGATGGACCTCTTGGTATAAATACCACCTTTTCTGTAAACTTTTCTCATTCATCTACCTGAAGAGGGAGACAGCAGTCTCTGAAAAATAATATATCTTTTTCTCTTTTTGGTGTTTTTTATGGGCTCCTTTTATTAGATATATATATATATATATATATAAATATCATACGCAGTTACACATCCATTTTCAAGTTGTGAAATGAAGTAGTAAAACCTCTCTCTCTCTCTCTCTCTCTCTCTCTCTCTCTCTCTCTCTCTCGTTAAATGCTTTCTGCAGGGAGTCATGCATAAAATCAATATTTTTGGGGAACCTAAAGATCTCTCTTCCATTGTTGAAATGGTGTAGCGCAATGGCGTGAAAATGTAGCAGCATAGCCTAACCCCAGGTGTATTTGATTAATAATATACTTTTGTTTATTAACTGTGCTTTTCATAAAAATGGTTATCCAATTTTTTTAAAAATTTCTTTTATTCACTTGTAGAAATACATTACCTGTTGGAACGATGAACATCAAATTATCACAATATTAAAAACACTTTTGATCTCATTATTTCATGCACTATTATGTTTGTTTATCTTAGATAAAACACTAACTGCTACTGAAAATATGAAAAACCTTTCGCTATGAGGAATTAAAGATGAACTCAGTTCCCGGAGATCCAAGCACAAGAACTGCTTGCATAAACGAGAACAAGATCAGGAGCTCGAGATGTGGTCTTTTGTCGCTTGAGCACAAAGGCGGGATAATTCCTCTTTTGTCTCATCGCCTATAGGCTATACAAGAAGCGAGGCAATTATGGTGGCTGTTGTTCCTCAGGCGCTAAGCCTCCTCACTATAAGCTTAGGGCTAAGTGTTGCCAAAGTCTGGGTAAACCTTATTCCTTTCATAGGAGCTGTATTATTCCCTTGCAATATGATTACCAGATTAACTCTATTGCAAAGGCCGCTTCGAATTCTCAGGAATGTTGAACCTTTTTAGTAATGGGTTTACTAATTACATCTGATTATCCTTTATGAAAGGAAATGTTTGGGACGTCTCCTAATTAAAAAATGAAGGATTTTGACGCAAATCCGTTTTGTTAATGATGGATCATTTCGTTACCAAACGACTAAGCACAAAATAACTAGATTTTTTTAGTGAGAGAAAGCAATTTCGAAGGTAGAAACTATGAAATTCATTCAAGAAATTGAACTGAGATCAAACTTTTGGAAGATTATATTGGTAATAATGATAAGAAAAATGACTATAATATTAGAGTCCAGAAAACTAAGCAACGATTGGGTACGCTCATCCCTAAGTAGGTCCCTTCTCCCTGATAATGGCAATACTCATTCTTCCAAAATCCAGTCAGTATCACCATGGAAGGTATTGGTGCATCGGCTCATTATATGGCGTCAGGAAACTATATATAATGTCTAAGGAGAAACAGGATTTCTGAAAAGAAACTGAATGAGTCTAGCCATATCGGATGCCTCACAACAGGAAATAAGAAAGAAATTATTTGATAATTCTCCTTATTTAAATCATTTGATACTATTTTCATCATATGGAAACAAAACGAAAATAAATGAATTTATAAATTAAATTCACTTTTCACTGTAGCTTCCTTGTCAGGAAATTTTTGATTGTTTCCATATTTATGGCATTTATATCTCCTTACGCACCAGATTTATTTGCTTACCATCATTTGGTAATTCTTTGTACTGTTGCCTTCAACAGTGCTTGGTTGCAAGTTCCTTTGACTGCTGATTCCTTCATTTTGTGGTCCCTTGATTTTAGTCTGAAAGAATAATTTTTTGAAATATTTATTTTCATATCCAAACCATTCAAATAAAAGATATTACCACTAACAAAAAAGGTACAAGTTTGTGAGTGGATATATATATATATATATATATATATATATATAATATATATATATATATATATATATCTTTAAGGCACTGGAAGTATTAGTTGTTAAAATTAAGGGATCAACGGACTTTGTCGCCAGCAGATTTGGAATGTGTAGCAACACAGTCGCAAGTGCTTTGGAAACCTGTACCCTTTCCCCTGTCCTTTGTAACTTAATGTGGTAACCGCTGGACCGATAGAGAAAAATGTATCAAGGACCATCATTTGATCCAACTTAGATAATATGGTAGGTTTCAAACCCGTACCCCTTCCTCCTCCTCTTCCCCTTCCCTCTTCTCCCTACTTTTGTACTTATGTAGTAATCGATTGACCGATTTAGATAATATTTGACATGTGGCCATTATTTGATTTGACCCAACTTAATAATACGTAGGATTCAAACCCATACCCCGTTCCCATTTCTTATCCCAATTCCCCCCCCCCCCCCCTTCCCTTTATGACTTATATGGTAACCGCTTGACTGATCTAGACACAATTTGGCCCCTGGGCATTATTTGACCCAACTTAGATAATAGGATAGATTCCAAATCCTTACCTTCTTCCCCTTCCCCAATCTCTCTTCCCTTTGTAACTTTGGTGATAAAAAAATTAACTCCACGGGTTTAACATACCTCATTTCATGCACTCGATACCATGGAAATATAATAAAGAACTGAATTATTGAACACTGTATTTCCCAGTGGGGAAGGGCATATACCAGAAACCAGAGGATAAGTTCATCAAAATAAACCACCTTACATTGTACAAAATTACACCCTAGATTACAGATGCTTATATGAAGCGCGTAAATATATTTTCATCAATTAATCTTTAAATTGCTATTACAATGCAATTAATTCGTAATTAAGGCGTTAAGTCGATAATTCTTACATTCAAACTCTACTTATTCCGTCTTTCCAATTTGATCCAAGGTTCATACATTCCAATATCGTAGTTAAATTCATACTTAACATTTATAAATCAGGGTGTTTTCAGCAGCTCCATGTGCCGGAAGTGATGCCATTTCCACTTTTTGTCGACACAATAATGTCGTAGAAGCCACTGAAAATTCATTGACTATGTAGTGCAATTCATAAAGAAGATGCACTATGTATCTAGATATTAAGCAGACGAAACACTCAATGCCTTAACACTATCCATGATCTTAAAGTCAATCATTTTAGGTTTTTATTCTGAGCAAGAAAGCCAAAATGTTGGATTATGAATTTAGCCTCTTCAATTAAGTAGCAGATTTAGCTTTTACCTTAAGGTGATGATTTACCCTCAGCTTGATTAAAGGTTTTAATCTACACAATCACAGGTACTCATACCCTGAGGGTCAAAATCCTGCTACTATCAGTTCGGCCAGCTGAACCTGATGCTTGTTAAGGGGCAGGATTGCAAGCCCCCAGGGTATTACTCAACACTGAGTGTGTATGATCTTAACACCAAATGCAGAGTGGTGAACAGTGAATAAAAGACTAATTCTTGTAAGAATTAAATTAAAAAGCCTACTTTGAGTTATATGGCGCACTAAAAACAAAATTATGTAAAAAATGTAGAATGTTATAGATGGAATGCCACAGAGAAAAGTGATTTTCTGTTCGCAATATGACTGTAGGTGGTGGAAGGAACAATGATGAAATAGGGGCCGTAACAAGCAAGGAGGGCCTGGAAGAGACCATCATAAAAATCTCATAGTTCACAGTCATTCATTGAAGTGAAAAGGAAGGCCTAGAGATATTAGAAATTATAGAGGAGAAGATGTCGCAAATGATCACCTAACCTCTTATTACCACGCTTAAGCTGCAATTAAAAACACCCAGAAAAATCTAAGAGAGTTTGAATACGATAAAGCTACTAAAAGATAAATATCGAAAACTGATCTCTACTTTTAACAAGTAATAAAATGTGCCGAGGTTTCTTCGGCGCAATCGAGTTTTCTGTACAGCGTAAAATACTGTACGAAACTCTCAGCCGACCGTAGTGGCCTGTGTTGTTGCGGTGCCAGATGCAAGATTATGGCTGACTTTAACCATTAATAAAAATAACTTCTTAGGCTAGAGGGCGTCAATTTGGTATGTTTGACGATTGGAGGTTGGATGATCAACATACCAATTTGCAGTCCTCTAGCCACAATAGCTTTTAAGATCTGAGCCTGGACAGGAAATGTGAGAAATGAAAACAAAAGAAAATTTTATAAAATTTTCAGACTCTGATAGAGAACGCAAAACAGGAAGTGCTAAGTATTCAAGACTAGATAGTGACTTTAAATGAGGTGCAAAAAGAGATAAGAGAGAATATCTGGGAGTCAGTAAGATGATCCTGACAAAAACAAGCATTTATGAGTGCCTTTGGTTATAATAGAGAGTTCACAGAATTATTTATAGGAATATCCAATAGTAAAAATGGAAAATATATGTCAATAGGAGGATGGTTAACAATAGCATAAGAAGGAAAATAGTGCAAGATGGAACGTTTTTGTGATGTCATGAATAAGAGATGTGAGAGGGATAATCTGATTTGAATATCAGATTCTGAATAAGACCTGAATAGACTAATGAATGAAGGAATGCATGGTTTTTGAACTGGAATCAGTGATAACAAAATTCAGAAGCTGGAAAGCACTGGGATGTTGTAGAATCACTGCAGAGGTAATTTAAGCCGAAAGTGAAAAGACACTTACAGCGGTCAAATGTGACCTGACTAAATATGCTAAATAAAGAAATTGCGCTTACATTCGTCATGAAAAAAAAATATCATCAACCTCATCCTCAATAAGCTGGAGAGAAAACTTATAAATTGCACAGATATAAGCAAACAGGTTTAACTTCTTATTAACCTTTCTGAAATTAAGGTCAATTAGGGAAACAACAATGTCATATCCATGTAGTATTTGTGAGCGCTGACAAACCACCAAAAATAGCTGGCAAAGGCAATGTAATGGTTGTAGAACAACTTTTTCACAGGTTTCCGGCCTCCATAATAAATATGTCAGCCATCTAAGCGTTAGATCATGCAATGACTGTGTTGAATCTATTCACACTGGCAAGATTAAGGCTTGCTAAATGGAGGAGTCATGTCGCATTGAGTAAATAGAGTCATTTGCTCCCTAAACTATTTGGTTATGAGCCTCTGGAACAGCGCTTAATTGAACCAGACCTGAATTAAGAGGACTTTACGTTGTTTTAGATATACAAGAAAAGCTTAACGGATTTGCGGCAAAGCAACATCAGTCATCTGGAAAAAGGAGAAAAATGCTATAAAATTGGTCGTAGGACTCATTGTTATTGGAATCAGAGATGATTTCAAAGATTGTTCATGAAGGAGCAATTATTTGTTAGAAAATGCACTACGATATTTGATTCCTCCAAATTGCTGTTATATCTTGAAGTGATGTTATGCCAGATTTTCTTCTATATAACAATTCTTTCTGATATAAATGCTGAGAACTAAGGAGGGAAACAGATATGTTAAACTTACTGATTCAAGTTGTGAATGTAGCTGCCAATAGTCCTTAGTATTAAATCTGATAATGAAAATGGAACTAAAGGATGTTATAATATGTTATCGATATTACATAGAATGAAGTTATGGCAAAGCCTACTTTAGGATGATCTTGCAATATGATGTTACAAAGGCAAGTAACATATGTCTAAAGCAATTATGAACCAAGAAAATATTGCTATACAATGAAATGAACTGATGCATATAGAGGTTTGGTCAGCATATGTGTTTATATTCATTCCTCTAAGAGTAGCTACGCAAAGTTTAATTAATTTTCTTGAATTAATTACCAAGTAAAATTAAATAAAGATTAATTTATCACAATAATCAAGAAATTAAAGTATCCAAGTAAAATTTAAAGTGTTAAGTAACTATTATTTGAAGATTAATTCACAAGTGTTAAACAATAATAAAAACTTGAAAAGAATTCTAAGTAAAGGCAAGTAATTTACAAGTGTTAAACTCAATTAAATTTGTAATCTAACATATGAAAACACTTAATTTAATCAAATTGTGAATGTGAATGTAAACAC
>NC_061107.1:135350437-135354829 GCF_015104395.2 Macrobrachium nipponense | reverse complement strand
GATGATGATGATGATGATGATGCCTTCCCCCCCTGTGATAGTGTTTGTGATTACAGTTGAAACCTCCCATTCGATGCCTACTACTGATGCCTCTCCACATCATATGAATATCATCATCATCATCATCATCATCATCGTCGTCGTCAGAGTTATTAAAGAAGTGATTAAAATTACCGTGGGTGCCGAAGAACTGATGGAAAATGTCGTCCATTGGACCGCTATTAGTAGTAGTGGTAGATGTATATGTAAAGCGAGTTTTGGGATCGCTAGTAGTAGAGGTATATGTAAAGCGAGTTTTGGGATTGCTAGTAGTAGAGGTATATGTGAAGCGAGTTTTGGGATCGCTAGTATGGGTAGAGGTATATGTGAAGCGAGTTTTATTATTACCCTCCTTAGGTACCTCCTCCCTCCATTTTACCTTTCACATGTTGATCGTAACACAAGTCTTTTCAAAAGGATTAATAACTGGAGTGGAATTTGTATTTATTTAAAAGTCTTTTTAAAAAGTTTAAGTATGTTGCAACGGAGTTGTACAAAAACAAGACCATGTTTTTCTATTCAAATAGTTTTGTCAAAAAGGATTAATAACTGTATTCTTCATTCAGGAGTTATATATCTATATAAATATATATATATGTGTGTGTAAAAATCATTTCTCTATCATAAGTCTTTTCCAAAAGATTAATAACTGTATTCTTTATTCAAAAGTCATTTTAAAAAGTTTAAGTAGTTGCAAGGATTAGGAAAACTATTTCTCTATCATAAGTCTTTTCAAAAGGATTAATAACTGGAGTGGAAGTTGTATCCTTTATTCAAAAGTCTTTTTAAAAATAGTATATTATATATATATGTAAAAATCATTTCTCTAAGTTTTTTCAAAAAGATTAATAACTATTCTTTATTCAAAAGTCATTTTAAAAAGATTAAGTAGTCGCAAGGAGTAATCTCGTCTACATCGTTGTATATGAGAGCTTCCTAAAAGAGAAAAAAACCAAATATATATTCTCCCTTTGGATTTATTCTTAATCAGAGTAATGGATACTATATATTAATCGAGTTTTATGTTTTTTTTGGAAATATCAGAGTGCTAGCTAGCTAAGGAGGGTGGTTGTTGCATTCTTCATCCAAAAGTCATTTTAAAAAGTTTAAGTAGTCGCGAGGATATTTGAAAGATCATTCCTCCTTTCGAAAGACTCTAACACAATAGCTACCATATAGGCTAAGCTTATGAGAAGGTTAGAAATGCCGAATAAAACAGTCGACTTTTATTCTAGGTTCATATATCATATAGTATACCTATCGATCAAATTCAGTCTTTTCAACTGTATTCTCCATTCGAGTGTTTTTTGAAAAAAGTTTAAGTATAGTTGCAAGGGTTCTGGGAAAATCATTTCACTATTCAAATAACCTTTTCAAAAAGATGGTGATTGCTAACTGAAGTAGTAGTGCTCTTGTATTCTACATTCAAATACCTTTCTCTCGTGAAAATTTCCACTGCGGATCATACGTATGATCTCTTAGATTAAAAAAGACCTACCAGAGATTAGCTAATCTAGCTTTGAATAAGGAAATATGAATATTTTTGATAAATAGAAAATTCTTCATGGAAAACTTATTAGGACTTGCTCGGCCTCTTAACTAACCTACTACCTAACTTTGGACTATCCTAAGAAGCCTAGTGAGAGGGTAGCCAGTATCGATCGATCTTTGCCTAATTTTACCCCGAAAAGTATGGATAAGTATGTGTGCGTTCTTACTGTAACATATATAATCAATCTTGCAAAATAGCGCAGAAGTAGTATTGAAGCAGAGAAGTATTGTTGTTGTTATGAGAATTAGAGATATCATTAAGATGTTAATTTAACAACAAGCATCCTTCCTTTTCAATGTCAAGCCTATACACACTTTAGATATACTAGCAAAATAGGACTACTGCACTGCTGCTGCATCATTATTATGACAGCTCGTGTTTCTTTAGTGCAAAGCAAGCAAGCAAGTCTGTGTAGAGAGTATCTGGGAGAAAACTATATACTACATATATGTAAATTAAAAGAGACAACCAAATATTCCCCCTTTGGTAGATACTAGCTAAGGAGGGTTGCATTCTTTATTCAAAAGTCATTTTAAAAAGTTTAAGTAGTCGCTAATCATTTCTCTATCATAAGTCTTTTCAAAAGAATTAATAACTGGCGTATTCTTTATTCAAAAGTCATTTTAAAAAGTTTAAGTAGTCGCAATAAGGATTGGGAAAACCATTTCTCTATTTAAATAGTCTTTTCAAAAAGGATTAATAAC
Organism: Macrobrachium nipponense; assembly: GCF_015104395.2. Lineage (NCBI taxonomy): Eukaryota > Metazoa > Arthropoda > Malacostraca > Decapoda > Palaemonidae > Macrobrachium > Macrobrachium nipponense. The sequence goes on along the minus strand of NC_061107.1, from coordinate 135,352,534 downwards.
TGTATTCTTCATTCAGGAGTTATATATCTATATAAATATATATATATATGTGTGTGTAAAAATCATTTCTCTATCATAAGTCTTTTCAAGAGAATTAATAACTGGCGTATTCTTTATTCAAAAGTCATTTTAAAAAGTTTAAGTAATCGCAACAAGGATTGGGAAAACCATTTCTCTATTTAAATAGTCTTTTCAAAAAAGATTAATAACTGTATTCTTCATTCAGGAGTTATATATCTATATATATATATATATATATATATATGTGTGTGTAAAAATCATTTCTCTATCATAAGTCTTTTCAAGAGAATTAATAAATGGTGTATTCTTTATTCAAAGTCATTTTAAAAAGTCTAAGAAGTCGCAACAAGGATTGGGAAAACAATTTCTCTATTCAAATAGTTTTGTCAAAAAGGATTAATAACTGCATTCTTTATTCAGGAGTTATATCTATATATATATATATGTAAAAATCATTTCTCTATCATAAGTTTTTTCAAAAAGATTAATAACTGTATTCTTTATTCAAAAATCATTTTAAAAGTTTAAATAGTTGCAAGGAGTAATCTCGTCTGTATCGTTGCAGATTTATAAAATTGTTAATAATTGCAAGTTGAATAGTCAGTCAATCATTCACCTTTATTTAACAAGTCGAAAGTCTCTATATAGGCTAAGTTTATGAAAAGGTTGTTAGAAATGAATAAAAAAAAAGTAAACTTTCATTCTAGGTTTACATATATCTGTCGATCAAATTCAGGTTTTTCAAAAGAATAATAACTGTATTCTTCATTCAAAAGTTATTTGTAAATAGTCGCAAGGAGTATCTCATCTGCATCGTTGCGGATTATAAAATTGTTTTCATAATAGTAATAATAATTGCACGTTGAATAGTCAGTCAATCATTCGCCTTTATTTAACAACAAGTCGAAAGTTTCTAACACAATACCATATAGGCTAAGTTTATGAAAAGGTTGTTAGAAATGCCGAATAAAACAGAGTTGACTTTTATTCTAGGTTCATATATCATATAGTATACCTATCGATCAAATTCAGTCTTTTCAACTGTATTCTCCATTCGAGTGTTTTTTGAAAAAAGTTTAAGTATAGTTGCAAGGGTTCTGGGAAAATCATTTCACTATTCAAATAACCTTTTCAAAAAGATGGTGATTGCTAACTGAAGTAGTAGTGCTCTTGTATTCTACATTCAAATACCTTTCTCTCGTGAAAATTTCCACTGCGGATCATAGCTACATATGATCTCTTAGATTAAAAAGACCTACCAGAGATTAGCTAATCTAACTTTGAATAAGGAAATATGAATATTTTTGATAAATAGAAAATTCTTCATGGAAAACTTATTAGGACTTGCTCGGCCTCTTAACTAACCTACTACCTAACTTTGGACTATCCTAAGAAGCCTAGTGAGAGGGTAGCCAGTATCGATCGATCTTTGCCTAATTTTACCCCAAGTATACGATGGTGGATGAGTACACACACTTTAGATATACTAGCAAAATAGGACTACTACACTGCTGCCGCATCATTATGACAGCTCGTGTTTCTTTAGTGCTAAGCAAGCAAGCAAGATGATTGCTAACTGAAGTAGTAGTGCTCTTGTATTCTACATTCAAATACCTTTCTCTCGTGAAAATTTCCACTGCGGATCATAGCTACATATGATCTCTTAGATTAAAAAGACCTACCAGAGATTAGCTAATCTAACTTTGAATAAGGAAATATGAATATTTTTGATAAATATAAAATTCTTCATGGAAAACTTATTAGGACTTGCTCGGCCTCTTAACTAACCTACTACCTAACTTTGGACTATCCTAAGAAGCCTAGTGAGAGGGTAGCCAGTATCGATCGATCTTTGCCTAATTTTACCCCAAGTATTACGATGGTGGATGAGTACACACACTTTAGATATACTAGCAAAATAGGACTACTACACTGCTGCCGCATCATTATGACAGCTCGTGTTTCTTTAGTGCTAAGCAAGCAAGCAAGAGCAAGTCTGTGTAGAGATTTATTCAGATTCACTGTAAGAGAAAATCCTCTCTGCATCAATGCTAATCACACAGCTTAAATTTATAC
>NC_061107.1:135335437-135337937 GCF_015104395.2 Macrobrachium nipponense | reverse complement strand
TGGATGTTTATCTTCGGGGAGCAGCTGTGATCAAGTTTTTTTTATCAAGTTCTCGGTACCAATCTTGTTCCTTTTCTGGAGGATTCAAACACCTGTTAATCTGCGATGGACACATTACAAACACGGGAGAGGATAGCAGCCTTGGACAACCTCTAAAGGATCTTCAGATTTATTACCTGGTCCCTCATATTTATAACTGCAACTGCAGCGCCGTTAATATAACTTTACGAGGAGTTAAGTATTGGTATTAGTAACTGTCCTCCGTTTTTAGAGCTGCAACAGCATTCCATTACAAAGATAGATACAGTTTACGCTGCAGTGACCTGAAACTTATCTCAGTCCAATATTATTCAATTACTTCTTTTTTTCTTTTGTAAGTAAATATCTATATTTCCTTTTTCGCATCATACTCCCTCGTTGTCCTTTGCCATCATTGTTAATAAATTATAACTGGTAGTTGAAGATACTTAAAGTTGTGCAAAATACTATTGTTTTTTTTTATGTAACGGCTGTACGCAAATTATAAAGAACCTGGTTTAGCATAAAACGTTTATGTTATTAACTAAGTCGTGACAACTGTCATTATGAAAAATATTTCGTTCGTAAATTAGTACCCTTTGTTTCATATTTTTCTCACTTTCCCTTATTATGGTCTCGTGACATTCGGTTCTCTATTGACTTTGTACTACATTCAGTTGAGGCACCATCTCTTCATCTGCTTTTTTTTTTTTTTTTTTTTTTTAATTCTGAAACTCATTGTTGATTAACCTACATCTTTGCACTTACTTCCCAACAGAACAGGTTCTTATCCTTCTTTTATTAAACTGTCCCTATTGCAATTTTTATTTTTCGTTTCTTATCTAATCTCTCCATCTCACTGTTTACTGCTTTCAGTTTTTTTTTTGTATCCAGAAACTCTCCCTTTTGATGTTAAATGCTTTTCTCATTTCCTTCTTGGGAATAACGAAACCGAATTTCCATTCAGATATATATTTTCTTCTAATATGAATTAAAATCTTATCTTTCTAACTTTCATATTTAATAAAAAATGATTAGACTTGCCTGCATTTTGTCCACACTATAAATACGTAATCTAACGCAATCCTTTTTTTTATTTCTTTCTCTTTCCGAAATATATTTTTCGTCAATCGTGCTTCACTCACTCACTTCTTTTCCCAAGCATTCCTATAAGATTATCTTTATACTCATTTACTTCATGACTTGCAAAGCTAACGGCAACAACTCTGAGCCACTTTAGCATTTAAAACAAGAGGAAAAGCAACCATTTCATATTCTCTAAACCAAATTTAGTACAAATTTAGACTGTCGACAAGACAGCTTTTCACTCATCCTTTAGAATATTTGGACATCATACATTCAAGATTGCATTTTTTCTTGTGTAATACTCAGTCGAGCCCATAGAATCTTTTGGTACCGTTAATGAAGCAACGATATTAGAAAATTTGCGAGTGAAACTTTATTAAAGCTTGGATTTATTTCGTATTTTGGATTCATAATTAGTCAGTCAGCAGCTACTACTGAAAATGAGCTCAGGCTGCATAAATCATTCCTGCATACATCAATGGTGTTTCGTGCAGGTGATATTTAGTTTATTTTCAGCTCTTTCAGTCTTCATATACGATAAACGATAATCATGGCATTGCTTTCTACCATTCATTTGGTGCTAGCTCATTTGGATGAGACTAATTAAAAACGACCTAAATAGGTGCAAGATTTTCTCACAACGGGTAGTTTGCAGGGATCGTTAACCGATAATGGATAAACCAAGTATTGTAGTATTAGTCCCCCTGCAATGCTGGAGCAATACAAGATTCCGTCATCAGTTCTTAGTTTCCATTGATTTCCAAAATGAAAATGTTGCTCTATTATTATCATACGACAACTTAAGCGTTTGTTGAGTAAGTCTACCTGGATCTATCTAAATCTTTCTCTCTACTGACTTCTAGTTGCTGTAGATGAAGCCTTAAACCGAATACCTGAAAAACGATGAAACACACACTCACACACACACACACACACACACACACACACACACAGAGACTCACCGATATTCAGTAATTATTTCGAAGCAATCAGCATCTCATTCGTGAATGATGACGGGACGAATGACGAATGAGACTCGAATTTCCTTTCACATTATTGCATTTTTGACGCTAAACGTACCCAGATAAGAGTGACAATGAGGATAGAGATCTGAAGGCCTTAAACTGGATTAGTCACTTATGCTAGTTAGGCCATTATAATAGGAATATGCGTCTCATATTTGTATTCAGCCAGCTTTTGTGTATATTAAATCAGTGTCGAACTTGGAAACTTGAAAAAAAAACCACACATAAATTGGGGAACCAATATATTGAAAATATCCGCATCCAGTTTCGAAGCGTCATCTTTCTCTTCAGTATGGAGACGCTGAAATTCAAGACCTACTTGTGGGGCCTGGTGAACCCCAATAACGCCAAGAAACTGTATGTGGATTTTT
>NC_061107.1:135320437-135327937 GCF_015104395.2 Macrobrachium nipponense | reverse complement strand
TTTTTGTTGTTTTAATTCTATTGCGAATCTTTTATATATGATCTTAACTCCATATTATAGTTCTCGTGTATAAATACATAAATACACACTTATATATACACTGATGTATATAGTATAAGTATATATATATATATATATATATATATATATTATATATATATATATGTATATATATAGATATATATATATATATATATATATATATATATATATATATATATATATATATATATATATATATATATATATATATATATATATATGTGTGCGTGTGAAATAGGGTAAGACTATTCGCTAACTTATAGCAGTTATATGGACAGACTGCGTGCTCTCACATTTTTAATGAACATTTGCTGTACCGAAGTAGTAACAAACTCTTTATTCAGACGGTCTTCATCATGCTAGTACGGTGCCACCAACAGCAACAGCATATTTGCTTATTCGTGTTTCTCACAGAAAAATGAAATATTCCGTTGAAACACCACATGCTTCTCGAAAACTTTATTTACATCAGACATTTTCATCTGGATCTGTCGCTCATTTTGACTTACTGGGATTACTATGTCAAACCTTAATTACGTTTACTGTCAGGCAATTTACGTTGTTTATTTTATTTCGACCAGTAGTAGGATTTTCTTAGATGTCAGCATTTCTTCTTGCAAGATGTCATTTAAATAAGATCATTTATCGTAGTGTGGGTGAAGAAAACTCTCTCCTATGAAAGTCTATAAAAGAAAGGCCAATACAATAAGTATAAAAACGCGTCGGTTGGAATAAATTGAAATAATTCGCCATGTTTGCTCCTGCTCCTGCTCCCTGTGCATTTTATCACTTTGGCTGACTCGACGGCCTTCTCCGTTCACACACACAGACACACACACACACACACACACACACACATATATATATTATATATATATATATATATATAGTATTATAATATATATATATATATATGTGTGTGTGTGTGTGTGTGTGTGTGTGTGTGTGTGTGTGTGTGTGTGTGTGTAAGCAATTGTAATAGACACAATGCTCTCTTAACTTCCAGAATTCTTTGCTCTTTTCTGGATACCCTTGTCACTACAAAGCCTGAAGATCCAAGTTCAAAGAAATTTAAAAAAGAAATTGTGATGTCCCGGTACCGGGAAACGAACCCAGGTCCCATAATCGCAAAGAGGTCACGTTCTCATGTCGGGTCGGCAACGTGACCTCTTTGTGATTATGGGACCTGGGTTCGTTTTCCGGTATTGGACAATACAAATTCTTCTTAAAATTTCTTTGAACTCGCATCTTGATCTTCAGGCTTTGTAGAGACAAGCGTATCCAGGAAAGAGCAAAGAATTCAAGAATTTAAGAGGGCATTTCAGCTATTACAATTGCATACGTATTTGGTAAAAAAAGTGACCAGTAGATTCTACACACACACACACATTATATATATATATATATATATATATATATATATATATATATATATATATATATATATATATACATATATATATATATATATATATATATATATATATATATATATATATATATATATATATATATATATATATATATATATATATATATATATATATATATATATATATATATATATATATATATATATATATATATATATATATATATATATATATATATATAAATAGATACATATGTATATATATATATATATATATATATATATATATATGAATGAATATATATATATATATATATATATATATATATATATATATATATATATATATATATATATATATATATATATATATATATATATATATATTTTAGGGCTTGTGCCTTGTATGATAAGGCGCCCTATGAGGTAATGTTAGACTTGCGATAATCTTACGCTAAGTCGGTTGGTATTACACTTCCATCTTCAATGGAGTGTCTTGGGGTTTGTAGATCACTTACGAATTCGGGATTATCTTCTTGTTTATGACGACGATGTGTTAAACTCATGATGATTCAGTGAGGAGGTTCTTGTAGAAAACACGAAGTATAAAAATATATATATTCTTCTGAAGTTTTACATGGTGAAGATCAGGTATGATTGTACAAGTCTTCTAATAACGATAGCTTGATCGCTTCTGCCAATGATGATGGCTACTTCTGTTCTCTCTACATGATAAAGCTTAGGTAAAGAGATACAGGTCTTCTAATGACGATAGCTAACTCTGTTCTGCTCTGTTCTACATCTCTGTTACAAGTTATGAAGGAAGCAGATAGTAGCTCGAACATATGAACATACTATCAGATGACATAGTTACATACGAACACACAATCAAATGAGACACGCTACAGATCACGTAGGCCGTTTGAATTATAGGTCACGGTAGTTGTCTCAAGCAGGGAGCTTGGACTAATGTTTATAAACAATTGAATGACTACAGGTGACGGCATGTTATCTTAGCCTACTTTTATTGTATACGTCATCTTTAGCGTCTCTAGTCTGATCACATTCCTGCAAGCAATCTGGTTGACCTCTTTAGTTTTAGTCTTTTATATATATGGACTAACATTCATATTTTATTATGTAAACACTTACATTAGCTCGGTCAGCTACCAAAACCAACTACTGAATATTACTCAAACTTGACTTGCATTTGACTTATAGGAGTGTGATACAGACACTATGTGAATATATATACATATATATATTAGTAAATAAAAATTCATGGTGTACATGAATTGATTCAAGTAATAAAATATAAAACAATGATATTGGTAAATAATAGTGATCACGTGATATATAATGATACAGTTTTTCACTTCATCTCATTAAGATACATATGCTACAGAAAATACTAATGTACTCTGATAATTGCATAGAATGAAGATTAACATGATAAAAATCATATTTTAACTGATAAAAAATTTCATATATGAATTGATAAAATTATTAATGTTTATGCTGATTGATTCGTTGATTTTTATGCTAAATGTTATATATCTGATTCATTAATCCATATACTAACTCATATATAACTGCAGATATTGGTAAGATAAAAGGTAACAGATTGATTATAGGCTGCCTGATTTGTTTATACATATGTATATGGATTCATATAATTATGATTAATATATGTGCACTTTAAATAGATTCCTATTGCGTACACGCAAAGATATATTTAGATTCTGTTATTTATGATCATTTATATAATAGACTCCTATTGCGTACACGCAAAGATATATTTCGACTCTGTTATTTATGATCATTTATATATAGGATACATGATACTTTATATATATAGGATACATGACCGAGGTTATACTACTTCACTTTTAACTAGCTTTCGAACAACTTTTCGTCCATTACACAGTTCCAGACAACCACCTATAGCCAAATGAAAAGGCCAATTTCACAGGGTTAAAACAAGGGGAAAATTTGCCTGGGCGGGTCCAACGTTCTATTTTGCGCTCATACTTATTCTCTGAATCCTAAGCTACACAATTACGTTCGCGATGAATAAAACCATCCCAGCATGAGTCCTTCGCCAGCAAAGTAGAGTTGAATATCCTTCGGGTCGTAATTTGTCGGAAGTATGTCCCTTTTGTAGTCGATTCCAGCAGCCGCCGGAGCGTTCCGCATTAAAACGAGATCAACGACGAGATACGGTGTCGGTCGAAGAAGTCCATGAAATTCCTTTCACATTGTAGGCGGTTGTTACTTGACTGTAGTCGTCCGCTGCGACGAACGATTTTTTGAAGTTGCGATGTGAAACTCTCGTACTGCAGGATACTGTAACCAGGTTCCATTAATCAGCCTGCAAGTGAAATTATACTTGTCACAAGGGCAAAGTAAATTCAGACAACATCCAAATACGGGAGGGGAGAGAGCCATTTAGACCAGACTTAACCCACATGAATTCGCTGATATTTTGGAATTCAAAAGAGTCAGCTGTACAAACTTTTTATCCATGGCATATTAACAATGAGTGAACCTATCCAGGTTCCTATGATGACTGTAAAAATATCCATAATTATAAAAAATAAACAGATATCAATACGAATCCCAAAGAAAATTCGATATTACTGGTAGTAAGTTACTAGACAAAGAAGTGGAAAATGGAGCTATTTGTAAGATTGCCAGGCAACATAAGAGTCAAAGAGTATATTAAGCATGATTCTGTATTTCTTTATGCTAACTGAAATGAAGTTGTGATAAAATCTGATCCTATGTGCCCCTAACAAAAGTTTCATATTCAATTTTCTCGCGCACATCCTCTGAGGTTAACTTTTAAAACATTATTAATAGGTAGGAGATGCAACGAAAAACCCACTATGTAACTAATTTCTATATAAACTTTGGGTTTTTTTTTCAAGAAAATGTGACATTTTCCCATGAATGTGATTTACTTGGATTGTAATAAACTAATGTTGCAAGTAAATATTTCATATCCATGACTTGATACTTCTAAATGTCTATGAGGTTCAGAAAAAAAAAAATTCATTTTGATGTTATAGAAATTCTATTTCCTTATTTTGTTTATTAATTTTAAAATGATTGCAAGTTGCATTGCGCATACCGATAGACACTTGTACCTAACGTCTGCCTTGCCCATGAGAAGTTCGGGCTAAGCATTCCTTTCTCCAGCAACCTGCTTTGCAAGCGCGAGATGAAGCCTGTGTAAGCAGATTATTGAGGTTAAAAGGAACAAATGCTGATACGGCAATGATGACGTCGTCACTTGGCAGGAGATTGCTCTCAGCCAGCTAAGAGTTACGTTACTTGCTGTAATAAATACGACTTTAGGATAAATTTATTGTCTTTTAATACTCGACCCACACGAAAAGAATGTCTGAAAAAAAAACAGTACCAAAATTGAACAATATATTAGTTTCATGTTCGAAATTTGCATGATTGTAATTATGTTAAATTAAATATTCCTTATTCAAACTAATGAAAAAGGTTTCCATACAAATTCTATATATATTATTAGCCCTGTATAAGATTCATATAGGATTATTCCATAGATAACATTTTCACTTCTAGACTTCCTGACTTTAAAATCTCTTTTATTTCATATTATTTTATTTATTTATTTATTATTATTATTATTTTTTGACTACGAATATAAATCACCGGGACAGACAATATGTCAGTAGGTTTTGATATGTGTTTGAACTTTTAGCTTATTTGTCATTACTAAAGCGTTAAGTTAGAGTTCAAATCTTTACGCCTATATATTTGGATATTTAATTAACCTATGGTTACGTTTTGCTTATTGATTTTATCGTGATTCCTTTTTTTTTTTATAATTTGTAACCCTTCCGACTTCTTCGGAGGAGTATTATATTTACTCCATTGTATCATTTATTTTATTTTTATTTTTATATATATTTGATAAATTAATCTTAATGGTTGGCTTGAATATGTGGAAAAGTGTTCTAGCGGCGTACCGTATAAGGCTACTTGCGGCATCAATTCTATAGATACAAGATATGAATGATAAAGGTATTTAAAACCGTGAGAACCGCTATAATCCAGTTCAGATCCAATATCACGAGTTGTAACTCGTAAGACATTGACACTTCCTATTTAATTATCCGTTATTCTACCAAACCGATTGACTCTGGGTGATAAAATATATTATTGGTTTTCTTAATGGAAAGAAATTCACACAACATGTTAAGGAGATTATTATTGATTTACACCACCCGAGTCACAGATTATTATGTGTTGAAGTCCTATGTTTTATACTGATTTTAGCACCCATAAATATTCCTAGCACACTCAATTGCGGTGTTTGTTTTTAGTGCTATTAATTCTATATAACGTGTCAAGGAACTATTAACACTAAGAAGTGTTTATTCCCTCTGTCAGACTCGTAATTCTGTTAATAATTCTACGTATATTCTTTCAAGGATTGATTTGGCACAGGATAGCCCTTAACTGACAGGTGTCTTAGTGTGTCCCTTGTTTTCATGACACGTGTTACAATCAGTTATGTGCTTTTTATATCTGTAAGCATTGTAGGCCAGTAAAACAGTGATTTGGCTTTCTGTGACATAGTAGGGAACCCTGGATGACGGAATGCAACCAGTTTATGACGATTGGTATGAAAGAGATTATTACTACTACCTGGTCGTTAGTCATCTGCTGTGTTCTTCGGGTTTTCCTCGTCACGGACCTACATATAATATTACATTTGATTACATTATTCTGATACACATACTTTAAATATACTTTTGCTTTAGGGTTTCTGCTCGAAGTGTTTATTGTTTTTGCTTAGCCGCTGACCCTGTTTCTGTTCGAAGTGTTTATTGTTTGGTGTTATTGCTGCTGACTCTGTTTCCGTTCGAAGTGTTTATTGTTTGGGTTAGGTCTGTTGACTCTTGCTTTGTTCAGTTTGTAACAGTTCTGCGCTCCAACCCAGATATTCAATGCTCGCGATCTCTTGGGTTAAGGAATTTTCTTGTTTAGATACGGTTTTAACAATAGGCACGGATGTTTCTATATCTTTTAGTCCAATTAATGGTTCTTTGCTGTATGGTGCGGGATTGCGGGATAATGCGTCAGCTATGATATTTGCTTTCCCAGGTAGATATCTTATCTTGGCTCCAAAGACCTGAATGATCATTTGTCACCGAGTTCCTTTTGGACTGTGATTAAAGCCTTTGAAAAACTCGGTAAAGGACTCATGTTCAGTAAGGACTTTATCAGGATAGCCATAGATTATGAACTTAAAATGTACAAGTGTTAAAGATACCTAGCCCTTCCTTGCCTATTACCGCATATTTACTTTCAGAGGGCTTTAGTTTACGTGAATAAAAAGCTATAGGAAAGAACTGTTTATCATATTACTGAAGTAGTACCCCTCTTACCCCTTGGTCTGAGGCGTCTATTGCAATAAAAAAAAATTCCTTATTTAAATCAGGGATTTTTAAGTTAGGTGAGCTGCATTATTCCGCTTTTAAGATATCTAACGCCTGTTGATGCTTTTTAGACCATAATAAATCTACGCTCTTCTTCGTAAGATCTGTTAAAGGAGCTGTCATGATTGAAGAGTTACATATTTACATACGATTGTAATACCCACTACAGCGCCAAAGTGCTGTATCCCCCTTTTACGTTATTAGGTACCGGAAAGTTATGAATAGCCGACACCTTACCATGGACTACTTTAAAACCTTGACTAGACATTTAAAACCTAGATAAACATGTTCGGTTTTTAAAAACTCACATTTAGATATTTTACTCTGAGATTATTTGTCTTTGTCTCTGTAGCACTAGCTCTAGTTTATGTGAATGTACTTCTAAGGTATTAGAAAAGATTATAAGACCAACCAATAGGCATGTAGGGTATCCCCTAAAAGTCTCCAAACACTATATTGTAATTGGGGCGCAACGTAAGCCGGAGGCATACGTAAAAATTGATAATGTCCCCTGAGTGTGCTGAAAACGGTGTATGAGGTACAATCACTTAGGTAATGGTATCTGGTAAAAGCTTTTAAGTAAGTCCAAGCTGGTGAAAAATT
>NC_061107.1:135295437-135315437 GCF_015104395.2 Macrobrachium nipponense | reverse complement strand
CAGCATTAGAACTTAGAATGGGACACAGCCAGCAAGCATTTTTCTTCTTTGGACACATTTCATGTAAGTATGCGTGCTATATCAGGGATATCCTGTGCGGACATCTTGTCAGTAAAGTCAGTACTTTAACTACAGTTACTTTAAATGAGAGTTAAGAAATATCTTGCAATGCAATCCAGACTTGAAAACTCAATTGAGGTGCAGGTGGATTTAGTTTTCCGAAAAAATGGCAAGTGGGGTAAAAGGCCCACCACGCTTTGGGGCAAGAAACCCAGGGGGCTTTTTACCCCATCTGATCAGTTGGACGTGTAACCAGTGGTAAAAGAGAACAGACTACATCTTATTTGTGCAATGAAGGCAGCAGGAGTTTGTCTTCCTCTTACGTTTATATTTGCCCGTAAAAGGATGACTTCACTACTTATGATCGGCAGCTCATCTGGATCAATTGCTAGATGCACAGCAAATGGATCGTCTAATGCTGATTGTTACGTAGACTGGCTACATCACTTTTAAAATTGTTGAGCCAAGTCGAGCAGAAAAGCACATTACAATTCCAGATTGCAACCACAGTCACAGAACTTTAGCCAGAGAGAATGAAGTAATGTAAAGAAAATTAGTCTACTTTTTGACTTATGTCATTTTTGTTCTTATGTAAAACTTATCCATTATTTCTTTTTTTTGTGTTATTCTTGGTGCTATATAAAAGTGAATTTATTTCTAATTGTGCTGCTACAACTGTCATGTAGAGGAAGTGTTAATTTATTTTACAATTTTGCTAATTTCAGTTCCTATGAATATCAAAAAGTTCCTAGGTTTTACAAGAAATTAAGAACTCTAAGATTAATTTGTGTATATTTTCCAACATTATTCTTGAATATTTTTGTGAGGAAGGTTGAATTTTTTATATTTAGCAAAAGTAGGCGTCTACTCTTCAATATAAATGGTAGTTTTCATGAAGTACCACAATATCTTAAGTATGAGGCAAAAAGCCCCCACCGTGGGCTTCTTACCCCACCCATGGGGTAAAAGGCCCTTTTTATTCTTTTTTTTCAGGTCATGTTTTTACTATCCTAAATTGCTAACAGCTTATGATTATGATCGTTGATACTCCAATAACAAAGCTTTCTAGAAATATCTCTGTTAGGTCAATAGCTGAAATACTGTAGACTATATAAGCATACCTTCTTAAGGGGGACTTCTTACCCCACTCTCCCCTATCTTTAAAATCATTACTATACAGTTGTAAAAACAAGTGTTTTATGATTTGTTTTTCCCATTGTTTGTCTTAGCTGTTTATCTCAGAGCGCCGTGTAATAGAATTTTGAATATTTTAGTTGGTTTCCATCATTTCTTAGCAAATCTATTTCATTATCGACGTATTCAGAGTCGCATACACTTAATGCTTTTAAAAACATGTTTGTGACCGCTGATGTTACTTTTTCGATATTTACATAAGCTGATATATGGGTAGATTTTCTATAGGGGGGGGGCCTTGAAACCTATTATTACTTGTATGCATTCGGCAATCCAAAGAGTAGATTACAGTCATTTTTTTATTTCATTTTCCTGTTAGCACCAATTTATTTAGTCTACCAAATAAGTGTTTAAATTTCTGTTTTTTGCTTTATGTATACCTATACGATGATATATTGCGGGGAATAAGTTTCCTTTAATCTTACTCTCAAAACCATCCATGGAGTGTACTTAAGCTGGAGATGAAGCATTTTCTATGGCTTTACGGAAATATATAGAGAGTGATATTTCTTGCTTAATTCAGATTTATAGTCTTTCCAGTTATCTTAAGGTGGACTTAAAGAATGTTAGACGCAGCTGCCTGCTTTCTATGGTATCAGATAAAGATATAACAGATCACTAGTACGTTTCGTGATGAGTAATGTTGGTACACGGAATGTACAGACTTAGTCATTATTAATCTACTATACAAAATTTGAATAAATTTGCTATGCCTATTCACTTCCTAAAACCAGAATGAGAAATGCTACGAACAAATGAGTTAATATCTTTAACAGTTATTGTATGAAGCAGAGACAAGAGAGCATAGTAGAGAACTGCAGCTCTACGAAAAACTCACTAAGAGAGAAAATCCTCTGACCAACTTTATGAACAATTCATAAAAATGAGAAAAGGACCAGATTTTGTACTGATATAGAAATTATAATTGAACAGACTAATGGTGCTCCCTCTTTTGGTTAAGACAATGAAAGGAAGCAAAGAAAACCTCTTCAAATCACCTCGTGAAATATAAAAGAAAATAAGGTTTTGTGTGGCCTGAAGGAGCAAAATAACTCCCAAGGGTGTTATTCGTCTCATTCTGTAATGAGATAAGAGTAGAATGAAGATGATGATTTGTGATCTCATTCTAGTAAATGGTGTTGGATGGGTTTTCATGGAGGGAAATAAACATTCACGAAAAGGACTAAGTCTAATAAGTTATGTTTTAGGTTCCCATTTTTATTCTATATCTAAGAGTAAAAATCATAATTTAATTAGTAGGTCTCAACTATCTTCGTCAAGAACATGTAGATATTTAAATAATTGTATACTATCAGCATTTGTCGGACGTTTGGGATAGTTTACGCTATCAGGCAATAGACCAGTCGCTGTAGAGCAATTTCTCTACAAAAGCCCATCTGTCCAAACTCACTTACGTCAATGGATCCTTCTCATATCGTCATTCAACTTTAACATAAGCCTGTCTCCCTCAAAACACTTTCTTGGAATCCTTTCCCTGCATAACTCTTAAATCTTTTTTCGATTTCATATATTAATTTTTTATCTAAATTGTGATTTGGACCTACTCGTTGTTCTAGAAATTCGGCTTAATGTTTTCCAAGGTTCAGGTGAACGCAAACACGCACGCGCACACGGACACGCACGCACGCATTATACATAAATACACACACACACATATATATATGTATATATATAAATATATATATATATATATATATATATATATATATATATATATATATATATATATAATGTGTGTGTGTGTATAGGTAGATAGATAGATGTGTTCTATTGTGTGTGTATTTATGTGATGTACGAGGCACGTTGACAAGGTTTGGTGGAAAATAAACTGTTTAGTATAGTATATATATATATATATATATATATATATATATATATATATATATATATATATATATATAAAGATAGATAGATAGATGTGTTCTATTGTGTGTGTATTTATGTGATGTACGAGGCTCGTTGACAAGGTTTGGTGTTCTATTGTGTGTGTGTATTTATGTGATGTACGAGGCTCGTTGACAAAGTTTAGTGAAAAATAAACTGTGTTTAGAGGCATCTGACGTTCCACTATGCCAATGCGTCTTGCGTTACGACGAGGTGTATGGTGAGTAGCTCGTCATTTAGACAATATAGAAAAAATGGTTTGCTTTGTATCCTAGTCTGTCTAATATTGTTCGGATGAATTTATAAGAGATGCCGAGGAAGGACAGGAGGTATAAATCAAGTTTACATAAAGAAAAACGTGGGATTAAAAAGGAAGTGCAACGTAGATGATGTTTGCAGACGACACAAATTAAGCTGATAAATTTAAAGAAAAGGTGTAGACAAGTTTGAAAACTTTAAGTCACTTGTATTGAACGAATGGTAAGAAGGCAGTGGTTACGACGTCCCATGGAATCCGAGAAGAATGGATAATTATTATTCGTGTAGGTGTTGGGAGAATGGAATTCCATACACGATTTTGTGAGTAAATTCAAATAAGATGGTTCCACAAAATCGTGAAACATGGAAAGTAGCAACATATCTGCAAGTTCTGAAAGGCAAGAGGAGGGCCTTTACCATCAAATGGGAGATGCATGAAGGGACTGCTAAGCCATCTCTTATTCTGGACATAAAGCACGGTTGCTGAAGGATAATGAAAGAATGGAAGGTGAATACTAATAAGATGAATTATTTGCATAGTATACTCGACAAAGAGAGTTGCAAGAACCAGCAATGTAGAGATGAATAGTAAATAAGAAAGGAGATTTTTAGTGGTTACGCCACATCAACAATGGAGGCTTATAGGCTTGCCAAATGGTTCTATGAGTATATGCGAACATTTTGTCGGAGATGAAAAAAAAAGGAACTCAGATGTTAGTAAATACTGATTCTTTATTGGCGCTAATAGCATCCAGAGTAAAAATGCGATATGCACACTTTGTTTACTTGGTGCAGAGCTCTACCACGGGAGATAAGTAGGTTCAAGTTGAGTTTTTACATACCGTCCTTTCCCATTGTGAGCATCATGCGTTCTTAGAGATTATCTTACAAAACTTCGCCCACGCTGTCACTCACTCACCAACGTGAGCGCACACATGCTCACTCACACACACACACACACACACACACACACACACACACACTCATACATATTGCAAATATTTGTGTTTCTGTTCTTTCTTTTCTAATGTGCTCATCATTATTTTCCGAGTCACACCCTGACCATTAATTTTGTTTGAGAGTCTTGATGATTATATAGATTCATGTCAAGGAAAATGTGTATTTGTAAATGCTTCTAATCGGAAAATAACAGACTTCTTATCAAACCGAAGGAACTGGTAGGAAAATCACACGAATTAGGATAATAATAAAGAGGACAAGTTGAGGTCCATTTCCAAGAAGGGTAGCGTAGTTTTATGGCACTGCATGACAGACGAACCATTAGGTATATAAATAAATGATACTCTAAATGATAGAAGAAAAATAGTAACAAAATTCTGAGAAGGAAGACTCAAGAATGCAATCAATTATATTTCTATGTAAGAAGCATCCCTTAATGGAACGTAATGGATGGTATATATATTTGTCTTTTATGAAAATGCATTACTTGAGTATAGAATATTTGTTCTTTAAGAGGGTTAACATTCTGTCTACCGAGAAACTGTGAAGCAGGCAGTTGAATCTGAAAAATAGCTTTATAATTTTCCTTCAGGAAACTAAATGATTTCATGGTGACTATTTAACTTAAAATACTATTCCCATTCCCACTCTTATGATTATTGATTGTAGTTTAAATTTAAACATTCTTGGCCTAATTTTCAAATGGTTAAAAGTAGAGTGTGAAAAACCATGTGTTCCTTTGACAGATATTGTTTTGACTTACCATTTTGAAAGAAATATTGTTGGTTATGAATCAAAGCTTTATTTGCTCTATTACTTTTCACACCAAGGATTGTAAACCTACAATGAACTTTACTGGTATTGATTGTGAAATCTCTTCCCATTCAAATGAATTCATTCTTTCATTTTTTATAATGTACAGTCTTTATTAGTTACTTTCGTATCCTTAACATATTGTCTCTCTATTAAATCATTCCTAATTTCTCAAAACTTTGCTATTTTGTGCTTTCATTTAAAGGTCTCTCTCTCTCTCTCTCTCTCTCCTCTCCTCTCTCTCTCTCTGAACTAGGTTAGGATAAAATTTTTAATGATATATTTATTGAATTACGTACCTTGTTGTTGGTCGACATTTGCTAGTCATAACTGAATATTAGTCAGAAGAGAGAGAGAGAGAGAGAGAGAGAGAGAGAGAGAGAGAGAGAGAGAGAGAGAGAGACGACTTGTCAGTATTTAGTAAAATTGTACAGGCTTACCATCACGTAACTGAAAACGAAGTGTCTTCTGGTAGTAATTCAAATTGATTAAAGAGATTCATAAGATATACAAAAGAGTCTCTCTGTTTCTGCATGTAGGCGCACGCACACACACAAACACACACACACGAATCACACACACACACACACACACACACACACACATATATATACTATATATATATATATATGAATATTTATATTTACATATATATAATATAATATATATATATATATATATATATATATATATATATATATATTCATTCGTAGATAGATATAGACAATAATACAAATGTATAACTATAGGAAGCTTGGGTCAAGACAATACCCAGTAAGAGACCTCTAAGGGTGTAAGTATAATCTAAGTCAATAAAAAATATCTATCTATCTATCTATCTATTGATATTCAGAACTGTTACGCTTCCCTGTCAATATCCCTTGTTTCATATAATTGTAATAAGGTGCGCTTCCTGTCCTTCCATTATTCATTTTACCTATTCCAGTATTTTTTTTAACGAGAAACTTGCTTTCTCAAATTATCTTTTCCCTTCTTGCAATCTTTCCTTAACCCTTTTAATGATCCCTGCGTTATATTCTGCCATTCCCTTGCCCATACCTCCCTGTGTTTCTTGTATTCCCCCAGCCTTTAACATGTGCATTTTTTCTTTCCGAGAACAATGTTATCCTCTCACCTCTCCGCTCACATATTCACACTTCCCTCATGCAATCTGTCTCTCTCATTGTTTGTTCCCGGCTTGTGGGAATTTCAGGATGTTCCTCGCTCTCCCCTCTAAACATCCGAGTATCATCTCCCCGTGAGCGGTGAATAGATTAAAGCCAATAGTGAGATTTTAGGGTTTTGCCGTACAAAGGAAAACGAGGTTGTTAAACCAAGGGGAGAAACATATGAAGCTTTGTTATGGATGATTAAGCTTTTTTCATAAGACAGAAATAAAATAAGTGAAGGGTGAAAAATATGGCAGCAGCATGCGAAGCGTTTGGAGGAGTGACTGTTTACATTTATGTGTCTATATACGGAAAGGCGGGCTCCCCTTCTCAGTAAGACATTATATCAAAGGACTCAATGATAAACGGAATGGGTTACTTATGGATCAAGTTATTTCTTTCAAGAATCAAATGTTACATGGCATGCTTAATATTAGGAATATCCTAGTTTCATATAGGTCTCTTTATACTAATATCCATACCATTTTTTCGCTGTTTCATATATTTCAGAATAAACTTTTGCTCTTTCTCTTTCTGCCGTTTATGGTTGAAATGCCAAAGACTACAGATAACAACTGGCCATCAGTTTCCCCTTTCCTTCCCTTCTTTATTTTAATAAAAAAGAAAGAAAACAACTCTCCTTGACAGTATTCCATTTTATTGATATCTCCTATTACTCGGACATGTAATACGTGGATATAATGCCATAAAGGATTCCATATTCGCAAATACCTCGCAAACAGAGAAAACGTGAAAGTTATGTAATTTCGAAAGAAAATATTCATAATATTTCCATTGTTTTTTTTTTTTCATCCGTGAATTGGTTAATCTGAATTAAATACGTTCGTTATTAAACAGAGAACCTTTACTCATAAACGTTCTTCAAGATTCAAAAGAAAACCCATTGTTCACTATTACAAAAACGAAAAACTCCCATCTCTATCTATACCTACATATACACAGAATGAGTATAAAATGTTTTATACTTCAATTCTTGATCAGAGCTTTAGTTTCGTTACAGTCTCAAAACAAGGTCCCCGTAGTGTCCAGAACTTTTATTTCTTCATGAGGACTTTTAATATTTCTTCGTGTACTTACATTTTTCTCTGGGCACATTTCGGATGCAGTTTCCTAAAATGTTTACCTTCCACAGAATACTTACATATAAGATACAAGATCCTTTCCAGGCTCATAATTCTGTGATGATAAAACACATAATTTTCAATTAATCGAGACATTCGCACTTTTAGAAATCAATAGTCTCTTCGTTGTTTATGAAATTATCAAACAGACTACATGTACTAAGCTGTTATGAGATATCATGCTTATAAATCATATTATTCTCATACCGTTCGTAACTAACACCAAGGGGTTAGCTAGAGGAACTTAGTTTAAAATAAAAATGTATTTACTTAAAATCATTTGCAGCCATATCTATTTTCAAAGATATAAATAAAAGGTTGCGAAGTACTATTAGCTGATTTATATATTCGGCTGAATATGACTTGTTTTCTTGTACTTACAAGCAAAGTTTGTAAACAGAGCCTATCAAATTTAGTCCAGATGATACCACTTTCATATTGGGTATTAAGAGTAGTAATTACACCTCACAGAGACCGTTAACATTTTACACCTATCAACACAAATACTTGCATAAGTGGCATAAGAGGTGGGTACGTGCACAGCGTCATTGATTTTCGTTTAAATGTATGCGAGTTATGGGTCTCCAAAATTTATGTTGTTTATTTAGGCAGTCATAACAAACAACAACGTATAGTTGTTTCACAAAGCACATTCCCTCCGGTTTCTGTTTGAGGAATGACACTGATTTCTTCTACGTCTCGGCCTCTATATATTTTAATATTTATATATATATATATATATATATATTATAATATATATATATATATAATTAGTAAGATATATATATATAATATATATGTATTGATTATAATATTATATATATATATACTATATATATATATATATATATATATATAATAACATATATACATTATATCTATATATATATATATATATGATATATAATATATAATATATATAGATATAATATATTATGGTATGTTATTATATATATATAATATATATATATATATATATATATATCTATACATACATATATACATATTATTATATTATATATATATATATATATCTATATATATATATAACTATATATATATATATATATATATATATATATATATTATATATATATAATATATATCTATATATATAAGAGAGAGAGGAGAGAGAGGAGAGAGAGAGAAGAGGAGAGAGAGACGAGAGAGAGAGAGAGAGAGAGAGAGAGGTAACATAATTCTCTGCCGCTGTAATATATTATCGAGACGTAGAAGAAATCAGTGTCATTCCTCAAACAGAAACCGGAGGGAATGTGCTTTGTGAACAACTATACGTTGTTGTTTGTTATGACTGCCTAAATAAACAACATAAATTTTGGAGACCCATAACTCGCATACATTTAAACGAAAATCAATGACGCTGTGCACGTACCCACCTCTTATGCCACTTTATGCAAGTATTTGTGTTGACAGGTGTAAAATGTTAACGGTCTCTGTGAGGTGTAATTACTACTCTTAATACCCAATATGAAAGTGGTAGCATCTGGACTAAATTTGGTAGGCTCGTTTACAAACTTTGCTTGTAAGTAATATATATATATATATATATATATATATATATATATATATATATATATATATATATATATATATATCATATATAATATATATAGATATATATATATATAATATATATATATATATACATATATATATATATATATATATATATATATATATATATATATATATATATATATATATATATATATATATATTATATATATCTATATATAATTTGGTAGGCTCTGTTTACAAACTTTGCTGTAAGTATTATATATATATACATATATACAATATATATATATAGTATATATATATATATATATATATATATAAATATATATATATATACGATATATATATATATATATATATATATATATATATATATATATATATATATATACATATACATAGACATATATAATATAATATATTTACTAATTTATTTATTTATTTACATACAATCTTAGCAGTGTTCTTTAGAATCAAAAGTCTCATAAAAGAAACGCAAGCACTATCAGAACAATTGAAGAGTTGTCCATTACAATGTATGGTGTTATCGTAACTACGTTTTATGGTCTTTTTAACTTTAATTGTATCCAGTCAGAGACGCTGCCATGCATTTGTATATATATACACATGTATATATGTATATAGATAAGAGATGTATAAATGATGACAAGCTATTATCCCCATCAGAAGATCAAACGACCCTCTTCACCATACGATTCTCGCAAGTTAATCGTTGAGCAGTAAGATTTATTTTCTCTCTTCAATTTGTGACGTCATAATCATGTGATAATTGAGTTCAAGAAGCCAACTAACCTAATTTAATATATGTAACGAAATCACATTTTAGATGCAGATGTTATGCATCCTACTAAAGCTATTCGACTCTCACACTTTGACGGGACAGGTCGCTGTCGTTTCTGTAAAGTCTATCGCAAAGAGCAATACGAAATACGAATATCCTACGGATTTATGTCCAGTGGCATCAAGTACTGCTTTAATGTTCACCGTAGCACTTAAACATTTTCAAATTTACGTCATTTTTTTCAACATACTTATAATTAAGTCATGAAAGATCCCTACCCTATTCCTCTACAACGAAATACAATACCCATTAATTGTTAAATACTTATCTAATAATTTATTTCATTTATTTGCAAGATTAGGACTTTGATTACTATATATATAATATATATATATATATATATATATATATATATATATATATATATATATATATTTACATTGTGTTTGTGTATGTCAGTTTTCCCACCTTTTCTAAAAACTTTCTTATTACATTTAAAGAAATAAGATTCTGTGTGCCATGATTCACTATTCTTGGCCTTTTGAAACAGTGGTATGCTCAGTTCTTCATAACTGCATTTTACGTATGTATAGCTGTAAAATTCATGGGGTACATGTCATCCTGTCACATATTCTATTTTAACTGCGTTAATCTTGTCAGACAGAAAAGTTAAAACTCCGGCTAAAGGAAAACAGTTTCCAAAATAGCAGGTACTAGTAAAAGATGTTATAAGGATATTGGATGCTTCGGGTAAATAACGGTTTGGGTGGAAGATATATTGTATAGAGACACAGGTATTTCAACCCCAAACATAAATTGTCTTAAGCATTCCTGTACAAACAAAAATCTTTCATCTTATTAAGTCGAAAAAATCATTCCAATTGAAATGTGCAAACGTTCGGGTAACAGCAGATTTCGCAAACTTTTCTTCTTTGCCTTTGAAAGAACACGAAAACTTTTGGTACCTTATGCTATCGTTAGATCCTTGTCTAGGAGAGATGGTCTCAGAGGGAGATTTCGAAAGGGCTAAATTTTTCTCCTCGTAGCATTCACCTCGGCCAGGTCACCTTTAAAACGGCACACCCTTGATTAACCAACTTTCTTTCTCTAGATAAAACATTTACACTTGGGCCTGCATTCTACATTTTCTTTGTTCTTGTGTAATGAAAACTTTTGTGAAGGGATTCGGCTCAGTTCTCCGAAGGTACGAACCTACAAGAACGTTTTCAGCTGTAATCAAGATCAAGTAAAATATTCGAGGTCTTGAGAGAAACTGATCTCACGTTTTGTCCAGCTGTGTTGCTTATCGATGTCGTACAGTCATTTTAAATAAGTTAACGCGTTGAATAGAAAAATTATTCTTTTCTTATTCTCGTTTCCTTTACCTGTATTAATTTCCTAGATACCTTACTGATTCTTTTATTCGATTTTCTTGTTTATTCTTGTACTCATCCAAATACCATACCAGTATAATTTTTCAAATGCAGTCTACTTCTGATGGGATATATATATATATATATATATATATATATATATATATATATATATATATATATATATATATATGAGCATGTATGTATGTATGCATATTTGTGCATTAGAAATCAAGAGGAAATTAACTTCATGTAGGGTTTTTTTTAAACTTCCTTTTACGGTAATAGATAGGCCGTAGATTTGCTATTAAATTTCAAAATATTCTTTCAATTTTCTAAGCGCTAGTCAATTGCAACTTAATATCGATACATTTCATTTTATAATTATTTACATCTGAATAATAAGAACAAATTAATTTTGTTCTTAACCGCACAAAAAAAAAGTTTCACCAAAAATTTGTACCTTCCAAGAAAAACAGAGCAGAAACGTCACTCGAAAAATAACCATGAACTTTTGGCCAAGAATAAAGGAATAAAGTTCCTTGAATCAAAGTGAAGTAGTCTGTTAAATCGCAGTACAAAAGATTCGCATTTTCTCTTCCGGTAAAAAAAAAAAATTAAAATAAAAAACCTCTTGAAGTTTGCAAGGAATTTGATTAAGAACCTAATATTTATTCTGTCAAGTTACTTCATTATACACCTTGGGCGTGTTAATTGCTTGCTCGTGACATGAAGTTTTGGCGCGAGGGAAAGGCAGTGTGTATAAGACAAATCGTGGAGAGGCACGTACTGGGTGGTTTAGTTAGGGTGGGGCCAGATTTAAAATGAATTGGTAAGTTGGTGGTACGCAGGGTGAGTTTTGTGTTATTTGTATTCATTGAAAACTACTCCGTGCTTTTCGAGAATATAAATGAAAAATGTCGTCAGAATTTTTCAAACTTAATTCAAATGAAAAGTAAATGGACTATTGATTTACATTTGGTTTAGATTTTAAAAGTGTTCTTATATTATGTTTAGAGTGTACGTTGATCTATAATAATGAATGAAGTGACTTAGTTGCTACTAAGAGTTTAATACTTCTTTTGAATGTTATTTTTAGTCATTTCATTGTTGTCGTTAGTGTTTGTGTTATGACAATTAGTAATAGGTGACAGAATAATCTTTACGTACAGAAACTTTCATACGGCTTTATAGAAGTGACTGGGAAGCGTCTTTCCACTTATTAATAGGTAACATCTTTTAAGAGCATGAACTAACACACGAGGAAATTCCTTATGAAAAACTAATCAGCATTTACCATGACCAAACCCAAGTTTGCTTTAGTCTTTAAGAATGCGACGCCGGCATATTTGCTTAAGCATTCACGTAGGCTATATTGTTAGTTGGAAACTGCAAACTCCCATAAGTCTAGAATCATGTTCATTATGATACCAGAAAAGGAAATCCATTAAAGATACAATGACCCAGACAGTTCTACTTGTATCCAAGGCTGTGTGACTGTCAGCGCTAAACTTTTTATACATACTTTGTACCTGTGTCCATCATCAATATGTAAAATGCCCAATTGGAACAGACGGGCTCATAAAAAACATTCTAATTTTCATATTCTCCATGAAAGATGATATATGTAACTGATTACACTAAAATAAATTAATGATTTTTTAAGCAATGAAGTGAGAACATCCATAATGGAGCTTATTATTAATAAAGTTAGTAATTAAATATAACTTATATATATATATATATATATATATATATATATATATATAATATATAAATAAATATATATATATATATATATATATATATATATATATATATACATATATAAGAAACTTTATATTCAGTTATCAGCATTTCACTAATGATCTGCTCCATTATGGATGTTCTCGCTTAATTGCTTAAAAAATCATTAATTCATTTTAATATAAGTTACTTATACCATCTTTGATAAGGAATGTGAACATTTGATTGTTTTTGATAAGCTCGTCTTTTGCAATTGGGCATTTTACATATTGATGTTGGACACATGTACAACAGTCTAGGTGCAAAAATGGTGACCGTGCAATGTTGACAACTCTAAACTTTTTCCTGGAAATATGTTTTATATTTACAGGAAAGCCAAAATAGCTTAGTTGCTACTTGGACAATGTTGAGCATTTCTTAGAATTCAAGATGGCTTCCGTCGTCTTATTGAAAAACAGCTAACATTCATTTTATGAAGTTTGTTACAAGTTTGTTTGCCAAGGGTTTTAAAGGATGTAAAATACATGTTTGCAGTTTGTTAATTTCTATAGTGCTAAATTTAGGGTCAAACAAGAGGTTAAATGTCAGGACAAGGGGTTTTATTGTATTATCATTCAAAAGACATAACAAAGTAATAAGATATATCTGATACACAATAAAACTTCCACCCATGACCTTAGTAAAATCAGTTATTTTTTTATATTATAATCATCATTATTACATTCTACATCATTATTATCCCGACCCTCTTCAAATTACTACAACAGGTAACTCCTCCCTCACACTTGTAGTAGTCTGTCCATGAAAGGCCAACACGGTTGCAGCTACAACGCTCACTACTGCATGCCTTTCCCTTTGCTGTATAGTTGCAGCTTACTTAATCCTAAAGCTCTTAAGGAGCAACTGGGACTGATGAGACAGTCTGTGTAATGATGGAGCCTTCAATGTTCTGGCGAAAATTGGCAATATCTTGAGCTTCAATGGGGGGGATCTGTTGATCTGCTGCTCTCCACAGTAGCATTTGAAGGTGAGCTCTGAGCACATGCTGCAGCTGGTTGGCATCGGTTGGGGGTAATCTTTTCAGTGTTGTAAGCTTTTTATGGCCAAGGCACAAGTGAGCTGCTCAGTATTCATTATCGCACAACTCTTGTCCATAAAGTAATAAGAAAATTGTATCCACAGTTGCCTTGAGCTGAGGCTGAGTTGCTCCAGGCTCTCCAAGTAACTTGTGGCATAACACCGTATTACAGCCTGTCATTGCATGGGCACCGAGAAACTTACTGCACTTTCTTGGTCCTAAGTGCTTTGACAGTTTCATTGACACTCAGGATATCATCATTCCACTTTTGAATCTTGGCAATGATCTGTATCCTCAATATCCAATACACAAGCAGAACAAAGTACTTAGGATGTGGATGGTTTGGACATGTGAACATTCCATGTGTCAAGCATCACATGGCCATTGCAGATATTATTTAAACATGAATGCTACTCATTATGGGGGTGAAAGTACTTTTCTAACTCCAGAGTAATCTTCACCTTGCTTCTCCTTCTTCCTTGTGCTTTTTCTCCTTATCCATATCTTTACTGTATGTTTCCCCTTCATCTCCGGCATCTCTGTACACATGTTCCATGGCTGTGTCAAGGTAGGTGCATACACTGAAACTGTTGACCCATACAGCTACTTGCTCGTTGCTTGTTGTGATGGTCTTCATACCTCCTGTATCTTTCTCTCACATGATATATGTTTGCTCGCCAAACTAATCAGGTAGCACTGACATGCCCACATCTGAGTGACGAAAAACATGTGGACCTGTAAGTAGGTCTTCTTTAGCAGCTTGAGGAAGGTGCTCCATATGTTGCACATACCAGCTCAGATAACGAGCATAATTGTGGAGACCTGCAGCGAAGAAATTTGGCAGCATTGCCTTGAGACAGTATTGTTGAAGGTAGAAGTCACCATTCCATTCTCTTTTCAAGGACATAAGTGCCAGCAAAGTAGGATTTATAAGACAGCCTACCCATAGCCTCCCAGTTGGGTGCTGTCTTACTGTTTGAAGGTATTTACTAAGTGTATGGTATGCCTACGTACCATTGAAGAAGAAGGTCTTTAACAATACTGCAGTGATGAGATGGTATGCCTTAAAGATTTGTCCCAGATTTCCCATTCAAGGTGCTAGATATACCACCGAAAGCTGAACTTAGGAGATCTCCTACACCATACTCTTTATCAGCATGGTGTCAGGATGAGCTGGTAGTAAGTCAATCATTGGTTAGTGATGGTTTAGTGATGGTTTAGTGATTGTGCCCGCTAATACAATGCTAGAAACCAAGTTCAGGAGAGTCTCACTGGTACTTTCAATGACTTTGTTATTAGCAAATTCCTTGAGATTGCTGTCTTTGGGCCTGCATTTTGCCATCACTTATTTCTTGATCTTCCTCACCAGTTTCTGAATATTATCTTCATCATCTTGGTTTGCGCTGAACTTGACAATTTTCAAACTGTCCAAAGTTGTCTTTAAATCCAACAATACTATCACAGCCTTCAACGTAGAGCACCAGCAACTTTTCACCAAAGTAGACTGTTACAGTGGGTATCTGTCTTCTTGATACAGTACTTGATTCAGCAAGATACATAGTGTATATTTCTGAAGTTGTTTCATGTTTCTGTCACTTTCTCAGCTATAGTAAAAAGGAAAGATCTTAATGCCTTCTCCTCAGGTGTCTTCATGTTACAGTGGGTCGCAGGAATAGCACAACACCGATTGTAACATAGGACATGATACATAGCATCAGCAGCATGCACATCAATTATAGCATCGAATCTAACCATCACTTCATTAGCCCACTGATCTTGTCTATCATCACAATTATAAATTTTTGTATCTATACTTTCTACTGTAAAAACAACTACAAAAATGAATTCTTCACCTTTTAAAACCCCTAAAAAGTGGTATTACATGTCACTCTATGTCATCAGCATCGAAAGTTAAAATTTGGTTGATTTTCAATATGGCGGTGCCAGCCATCTTGAATTCTGAGAAAACTTTGTCCATGTAGCAACTAAACTAATTTGGTTATCTTATCCATAAAGAACATGTTTCTATGAAAAAAAGTTTAGAGTAGTTAACATTATAGGGTTTCACTATGTAAGCTATGGTTTTTGCACTTCTGATATATATATATATATATATATATATATATATATATATATATATATATATATATATATATAAATATAAATAAATATATATACATATATATTATTATTATTTAATTTATATATATATATATATATATATATATATATATATATATATAATATAGTTATATATAGGGTGTAACACAAGTTATGAAAATATTTCGGGAAATGAAAGAAAAAGTCATTCTTAATAGAAAATGTTCCATTAACATTTATATTTTAATGCTTCGTTTGTCGGTGAGGTGAATTTTTAAAGATACCTTTTTTCCTGCTCTCGGCCAAGATGGCTTATACAGTGTCTGAGTAGTCAGGGATATGGGGGGAAGGACTGATGAAGTGCATTAGGGAAATGATTTGATAGTTTTTTAATTATGATTTCCTTTCTTGCAGTTTTTTGAAAAATGTAACATTAGAGTCCTTTCAATTAGTAGGTCACCTGTGAACAGACCTCACCATAATCTAATTTTAATGATTAGCTTTCGTATGAAGAAAGTATTTTTCATCTGACAGAGAGAGCATTTTCTTAGGTGTGTTTTTTCCTTCGACTAGTGTATGAAAAATACTTTTGATGGAGAACGGGACGTTTTTGATAATAAGTTTTAAATCTTTGATTGGTGTATAATTTATAGGCCTATCTTCGATGGAGGGGAGATTCCATTTGGCTTGCTTTTCTTTTCTTTTCTTTATTGGAGTCCTGTGAATACCACTGATTGAGAGGGAGACGGTTTCAATGATACATACATATTTCCTTTGTTCAGTATTGAAAGAATACATTTCATTTGGAAGTATTTTATCCACATCGGCCTATTAACCTATTTCCCTTTTTTATAACAGTGGAGTTCACTGTTGCAAAACCATAAATAAACCTCATGTCTGAATATTCTATATTAATGGAACGGTAAGGCATTGCCCCCAGTTTCTTGCTCACAAAATGGATAAGGTATCTGGAACTTGTAACCCGGACACACTCGATCCCCCTCCCCTATCCGTGACTACTCCGACATCCCGTGTACGTCATCCTTCTTGACAAGCGGAACTTTAAAATGTATGTTTATAGAATATGTTCTGCTTAGAATGATTTTTCCTTTCATTTCCCGAAATATTTGCATAAACTCGTGTTACACCCTGTACTTATATATATATATATATATATATATATATATATATATATATATATATATATATGTATATTATAAAATATATATATATTATATATATATATATATATAATATATATAGATTATATATATGTGTATATATATATATATATATATATATATATATATATATATATATATATATATATATAAATACAGTGTGTAACACGAGTTTACGCAAATATATATATATATATATATATATATATATATACATATATATATATATATATATATATATATATATCATATTTCACCACACACCTTTTCATTTTAGAAAATTATGGTTCTACACATTATTTTCATCCACTGTTTCAGTAAACATTTCTCTGATGATGTTGTTAACATTGCACAATTCAACGCAATGGTTGGGACCCATCGTCATCATCATCATTTTATTCATCCTGCCCTTTGTTTGATTTGCCTTTTTTTAATCTTTCGATCGATAAGCTGGAACTCAAGAAAATCAATAGTGGTTACTTGTGTTCCTAAATGATTCCTCGTTCATCTAATATTATTTCATCCCTTTATGCATACTATGTCCATATCATTCTGTTTTTCTGAAACTTACTTTTCAGTGTCATCATTATGGACGTATGTTGCATTATGTTAATCAAGGTTTGTAAATATAGCCGTGCTTTCTAATTAAACGGCTTCATTTGCATATGATCCGTCTGATAAGTTTCTATTTTTACTTCTACCAAGCATAAGCCACTTTTTTCTCTTAATAATAAAATCTATGAGAGTAAACAGCAAAGGTGAAATAACATGCCATTGAAGACCGTCACTACCTACAGTAAATTTGTTTACAATACTGTCAACGTGAACTTTGCATCTACTTCGTTTATAGGTAACTTCAGTTGTTTTTACACATTTAACAAGGTACCATAGTGCCTTCTGTGATCAACAAAACCCACAAGGAAGAGATTTTGAAACTCCATACACTGCTGCACTATACATATATCTTGACACAAATATTTCAACTGAGCAATGTTGCATTTTATAAAACCGCTATTTTGTTTCTATAGCGTATTGAGAACTATCATGCTGAATATTTTCATTACAATAGACGTAAGTGCAGGAGACTTGTTTTTTCATTCCATATTCTGCAAAACAGCCTAGTTATTATAAGCGGCGTCATTACACTTGCAGCAAACATTATCTACACAGCGATTTTATCATGGCCTAGAGTTTCCCAACTTCAAAGATCCTTTACTGGTTGATTCCACTTTAACCGCACACACATGCTTAAAGAAGTTCAGGCCTTCCTCAGTTTTTTATATGGAAATAAAATAATCCGTTCGTATTTCGTATTTTTTCTTCATGACCACTTAAAACAGCTCCACATGGCGTTATCTCTCATCTTGTGATCATTGACATATCACTCCTCTTCACATGAACTTTAAACATCTTCTTCCCCCAGTCCACATTTTTCTTATATAATTCTATTGTCAACTTAGTAATACATTCAATTAGCCTTGGTGCGCGCAAATTAATGCCATAGGTATTATAATGTCTGTGGTTTAACGGATTGTTTTTAAAAAAGGCTAAATAGTGCTTATATAGCTTCGTATTTAATTCCCGGCCGTTCATATGACAATGAAGTACATTTCGAGGCCAAAAAAATAATTCTAACCCTAGCAAAAGACAGAAAGGAAAATCTTTTGTTCAAGAGGTGTTGAGCGTTCCTCATATTCTATGAATATGGTCTGAGTAACGAATGATAAGTCTCATGAGACAGCAACACTAAGCAATGGGTTCCAAAGAAAAGCTCTGAAGATAACTATGATTATTAGGTATTTATCGCGCAGAACCACTCACCTAACTTAGTGAGAGGAAGATACTACGAGAGATGTCAAGAAAGGAAACAAAAGAAGTACGGGAAAAGGAAAAAGAACTTGAGTTTCGCACAAAATGGCTATAAATAGCGTGAAAAACTAAGATTTTTTTTTATGGTACTTACTTGACACCTTGCCATTCATACAGAACAAAGCTTCAAAGATAGATTTTGTAATTAATTTCCTCTACCTGTAAGAATTTCATGATAATCAGTTAAACATTCATCTCGCCATAAATGCATATCTGTCGCTTAAATAGTAGTTACAATAAAAGCGTCGACAGTCATCGGTGTTAATTCATCTCACTATAATAGGGTTGTTCAGTAACTAGCTTTGGTACTTTCTAAAAGTAACCAAATTTTATTATTTTTTCTTTGTATATGATTGATATTTAAAGTTGAATTGATAGCGCATATAAGTATCAGTTAGTTAAATGGATCTATTAATTAGTCTTTTTCAACGTGGTGCTCTCATTTATAGAAGGTAACTCAAGTTAATCCGTCATTTAAAAAAGTAGTAAAATTGTATACCATTAAAGCACAAATATGAAAAGAACGTATTTTTCCAGGAACAATGAAACCAAAATAATGATATTTCAGTGGGCCATACAAATATGTTTATATTCAGTTATTGGTTTTAAAATACAAGTAGCTTATTTTGTCCAATATGCTGCTGCCAATAAAAAAAATATTACTCCAATTATAGAGAGTGAGATATTAATTGACCAAAAGCATTGAAAACAATCCAGAATAATTCCATTCTATTTCACATATTTCGTTTAATGTGAATTTTAAAGCCTCTAAAACTTGATACAATATATGATATACCATATCCTACATGAA
>NC_061107.1:135232937-135287937 GCF_015104395.2 Macrobrachium nipponense | reverse complement strand
ATATATATATATTTGCGTGTGTGTGTGTTTATGTCTGTGTACATATTTTTGTGATTGTACTTCTGTATAAAAACAGAGATGGAGAGAAGCCAAATGAGAAGTTTGATGGCGTAAATCCGTCGCTTAATCACAAGTTGATTAAAAATCCCAATAAGAAAATCTTCTCTCTTTCAAATAATACCTTCTCTCGTGTACAACCAATAGCCGGTCAAATTACAAAGAAGGCACTTCGGGTGCATATTATTGGCACTAGAAACAGTATGCTTTAAACTTTGCTTCTAATTTTGTATTCCATCATTTCATAGGGACCATTATCATGAACATAATTCTCTCCTTCTCTAGCAGTTTGATACATCGTTATTTTGATTCATCCTTGTCATTATTTTGTTCTTTTGTTCGCCTTAATCATTTAAGGGTATGTAGTTTTAAGTCATGAAAAAAGATATCAGTTAGTATAGTGAGTTATTTACGATATGAGGTTATGAATATTGACCTAAACTACAGAGAAGACTTGATTATAACAACCATCCCATCCCAAGAGTAGGTCATGCTAAATTGTGAAGTGATACTGACGCTGTACACGAAATCCTATTGTGTAGCTTAACACTCTATCTGTATGAAGTGGGTATCATCAGTCACTGAAAAATTGAATTGAACGATTTGTTTCCATCAGTAGTCGGTTAAATTTTTTAGATTCTAACCTGTCTGCCCATCCACGGGCCTCAAATCCCTTTGTATTATTACTGTCGATTATGCATCATAAGTCTATCAAAAAGATGCGAATCATTACTTATATAAAATTTGCCTATAGCTTCAGCCAGATTTCTAAATTTTTTCTTATATCAAATTACTTTTAGATAGGGGGTAAGTCGCAGGAAAATGACGATTTAACATGTTCAATTTTAATGGCAAAAGGTAGAAATTGTTACCGTATGTTGATGACACATCGATTAGGAGAGAGAGAGAGAGAGAGAGAGAGAGAGAGAGAGAGAGAGAGAATTGTTACCGTATGTTATGACACGTGGATTAGGAGAGAGAGAGAGAGAGAGAGAGAGAGAGAGAGAGAGAGAGAGAGATTTTTACCGTATGTTAATGACATATCGATTGGAGAGAGAGAGAGAGAGAATTTTTACCGTATGTTAATGACATATCGATTGGAGAGAGGAGAGAGAGAGAGAAGAGAGAGAGAGAGAGAGAGAGTATTGTTACCGTATGTTGATGACACATCGATTAGGAGAGTGAGAGAGAGATAGAGAGAGAGAGATAGAGAGAGAGAGAGAGAGAGAGAATGAATTGTTACCGTATGTTAATGACATATCGATTTTAGAGAGAGAGAGAAAGTGAGAGAGAATGTTTCCGTATGTTGATGGCACATCGACTAGGAGAGAGAGAGAGAGAGAGAGAGAGAGAGAGAGAGAGAGAGAGAGCAGAAATAAAATAATTGAAGCAGAACCTTTATAACGTCACGTCAAAGACATTATTTCTCTCAGGGATGACGTCATCAGTTCCCAGTGCGTTGGTGTAAAGATTAATTGCTTTTCTAGAATTCCAGGGGGAATTTTCAACAGTGTCAAAACAACGAACCATAAAACGTTATACATCGATACATCTTTTATTCCTTTTAGACTTGTTGTTCGGTATAATTCAAAATATCAAGTTCGCTGAGTCTGCGCGACCTAATTAATCTTGTAATACTTTTAGTATGATTTTCCATATTTCATGAACTAATAAAGAAATGTTACTCTTTTGAATAGAATGTTATTAAGCTTCTGAAAGAAAGTCAGCATATGAAAGATTAACTTGTATGTAGTTGATATCTCTCTGCCGACGGGTAAAAGGTTTCTAAATACAATCTAAATGAAGTAACTTCACACTTCTAAATTTACTCATTTGTAATGCTATATTAATTCGCCGAGTATTTTATATTTTCTTTTTTATTTCCTTGTTAACTGAATACAGTCTTTTCTAATGCCATGATGAAGACTTGCTACTGCAAAAGAAAAAAAAGTATCGGTTGTGGGTTTCGAGATGAAATTGCGTTGCATTCAATTAAGACACTTGGACGCTTCATGTTGTACGATTTGTGCTATGAGGGTAAAGACCTATAAGGAATCTTTACGGAAATGCAGCTTAATTTGCTGTGTAGAAATGACTTGTCTTTGTTTTCGTCCGAATACGTCTTTAATCCATACATTTATGATTTTGGAAACATTTGCTATCCCAAACAATCATAAAGCCCGAAGGGACACATGGCATCATCGACGATTTTGCTGGAAATCTGGAACCGTAAAATTCCTTTGAAGTTAGAAAAGATCAGGTTATACGTTAACTGGCTTGCTCTTAAACAAACTTAGATTCCAGCTCAAATTCGTATAAGAGCTGCATCCGCTATACCCGCCGGTCGAAGGTTACTCAGAAGCAGGTGAAAGACATATCTCAACAGGGATTTATCGTAACCCAACACTCCCTTAAAACCACCTTTAATTTAGGGCGTTGAGGGTGGTAGTGGTGGGTGTCGCTTAGCACATCTACGTAGAGTAGCGGCCAACCTCTGAAAAGGGTCTTAAAAATGGAAATATCTTCCACTACTGTAGAACAAAGAAAAATATAATTTAACTTGTTCTGCAAGCTGTCTACTATCAGAAAAATGAGATTGTACTATTGGAATTCACTTCTGATAAGGCAAATAAACCCTATACATTTGACTACCTTGAGAAGCATTGAAAATTTCAGTCTGTTGGTTGTAGTGAATTTTTTTATATACGAAAAAATGCCTTATTTAACATTTAGAACTTATTTGGGCATACTATTTAGCATATTCATTTTACCTCCGCCAAAGAGGTTAAGTGATCGCCTGTGATTATTCATTTACTTATTAGTCTTTTATATATATCTACTATTTTGGCTCTTCTACATATGTCTCTTGCATCCGATACAGATACCTACCTCACTGATGGCATGGCCTTGATACAGAGCTTGAATGAAAACCATTTTAAGTCCTTCCGTGATCTTGGGAACATAGTGCTAAAAACACTCATCAAAGTTTTAAACAATAAGGATATGAATGTTGATGTTGTGACAGTGGTGTTCGATAGATATGACAAGAAGTTCAGGAGTTCAGTGTTAAGTCATATGAGAGAGATCGCCGTCGAACCAACGATTCTGGAATTTCCATTCTTATTCGTGGGAATAGACTTGTTCCCAGTTATTGATGCTTTTTGAAGTCAGTTCCAACTAAGGCATGTCTTGATTCCTTTATATCTGATATTTGCTCATATGGTGGCGAGCTGCTTCCTACAGGGAAACCAATAATATTAGCTTGAAGCTTAAAAAATGGAGAGCTAGTAAAAATCCTAAAAGAAGGTAGTGTATCTGCTATGGATGAACTGAAATGTACTCATGAAGAGGCAGACACGCGACTACTGCTACATGCAGTGAGTCTCTCAAACCACCATTCAAGGATCATCATGAGATGTGATGACACAGATGATAGTGCTACTACTATACTACTGGAGTCAAGATATGCTTTCACCTGATCTATACTTGCATTATGGACATCCAGGGCAAGACCTTGCAAAGAAACTTTACATTCAGTTCATGAGATAGCCGGCAAACTTGGTTGAGGCATATACAATATTCTACAGGCTGCCCATGCTCTCTCTGTAAGTGACGGCACTCTGCAATCTATCGGATGGGAAACCTTATACTTATACAATTCTCATAAAAAATGCCAAAGCCTTAAGATGTTTGAGCCATTTCCAGGTTTTGGATACATTCATGGAAGCCTCAGTGGATATTATGTTATTAATGTGCGGGCAGAAAACCAAAAATCAAACATCATTAAATGAATTGAGATGTCATTTTACAGTGACGACTGACAGAGCGGCATCGCAGCTGCCAATGACTGAAGATGCTTTCGAGTAACATGTTCTCCGTGCCAGGTATCAGACTATGGTATGGTGTCAGGGCAACTCAGCTAAGCCAGAAATACCTGGCCTTATTGGTAATGGATGGCATGTACGTAGACAACATCAGTGGACTTCAACCTACTTTGTATAAAAATGAATCTGCTCCAGTAGAATTAAGGGATCTTACGCACTTATACTGTAGAGACAAATGTTGTAAAGGTCATAGCTGCCAATGAAGACTAGCTGGTCCAGAGTATAATGAGATCTGATCCTGTTTCTCTCAACAATGTGATGATCCAATAAATATTAAGGAATAAAATGTTGAGGACATTGGAGGTGAAACAAGATTTTGACGACGACTATGATGTGAACTGAGGTTAGAAATTCCAGACCTGTTTTATTTCTTTCTGAGGTGAAATTCCTAGTGGACCCTACGAAACAATAAGGAATTCTTTATTTGTTTATCTTAAAATATTTAATGTTTTATTTATGTATTTTGTTTGATGAAAAGAGAAGATAACCTGAAACCCATTTCCTCTGTGAGGTGACTCTTATATTGATGATATATTTTGTATTTTTACACACTAGTGCTAGTCGTTAAGGATTAATTATTTCTTAAATCCAATCTTGTTTCTGTTTTTAGCATTTTCTTTTATGAACAATAGCATAGGGCAGTTTGCTTTAGGGTTAGTTTGCTAAAAGAACAACTAATAAGAAACGTGACATGATGTAGTTAGATATAATTTTTCGGAACTGGTCAATAATAGATTAAATAAATTAATAAATTATTTAATAAAGTAGTTCAAAAATGTTTTAACAATAATTTAATAAGTAAAAACATTATATAATAGGTTTTTTGTAATTTCCATTTCCGTTTAAAGTCAGATACCAATATAACGAAAACCTAATTTATTCCCCCTGATTTCTCTTGATTGATTCACTCATTCATATCTTGTCGCACCAGCACATAAGCTATTGTGGAACTCTCCTTCAGCGCAAGTCGGACACAGTCCACCGTTCGTCGGGATATGAGTCATGAGTTGGACTTGGTGGCCACAGGAAGAATTGGATGAGAGAATGTAGCCCTACGCGGAGGTTATCCCTCCTCCTCCCAACGCCACTGCAAGCCCTGTTCAGTAATCTCCACTCCTTCCTTGCTAAGTTAATACCCAAGGGCAATGACTCGCAGGGTTCTTGGAATGCGATAGCTTCTGGAAGTTGGTTGCATGACTTCCATGGATCCACCTTGTAGTATTTTGCGGCATCCTTAGGTTGCGCTCTTTCAACCGCCAGGAAGTTTTTTCTCGAATGGAGACGTCTCGTCACTTCTTGGTGGTGGTAGAGCGTTTCTCTATTTTCAGTTTCTAGTATGCCTTTGTGGGTTCTTGATTGGAAGCGACTGATATAAACTCTAAGGGATTAAATCTCCAAGTTACAAGTGAATGTCAAAAGTACACCCTCGCTTTCCTCAAAGGAGACATCTAAAGGAACCAAGTAAGACAAATTTGAACTTGCTTTAAATTTGTGCAAGGTATCATCAAATTTTTGTCGTAAGACCACAGCACTAATCAAAACACCCCCAACTATTCATCGTTCAACGCATAACGACCTGCGCGCAATTAGTGGCGGTGCTAGAGAAGGTATTTTGTTGGCTTCTATATATATATATATATATATATATATATATATATATATATATATATATATATATATATATATATATATATATTGTAACTTTATGAATAACAAACATTTTGTTTTGTCGGGGTGGGGATTGGTGGTGATGTTTCGTGTACAAAATCAATGTTTCTATATATATGCAAATGAAAGTCCTGGTTTTAATTATAACTGCATCATTAGGAAATGAGCATCTAATAACAGCTACATGAAAAATTGGCGTAAAAAAAAAGATCCGGTTCAATTCTTGAAAACTTGGTACAATTTAAAAAAGGTAAGTTCAGGCGCATCTCGGCAGTATTTACATCCGAAGGGATATTCTAGCGTTAACATTTTAAAAGTGACTCCTTTACACGCGAAGAATTTATGAATAAAATAGGTGAAATAATATCTAGTTCACTACATAACATTTGTAGACGGTCTGAAAAATACAACAAAAACAGAAAACAGCATCATATTAATGAAAATCTATTTGAATTATTCTATGACTCAATTACGTCAACGCGTTATGGTGGCAGCTTCTCGCAAATTCTATTATGGCAGAGGTTTGCGGGGGACCTTCACGATCAGGTTGCTTCCCGCATTAAGTCAGCTTAGCAAGAAGATCGTTCGCGCCCATTTTCCTATTCACGTAGCTAACATCACAAACTTTAGATATTTTGCTTTGATACCATGCAGACGAGATAGAAGAGGACCTTGTTATTCATAAATATGTTTTATACCGAAGGTATAAAGTATCACTCGGTATATAGGAATAATAAGGCGGTATTTCCTAATTCATGAAATGTAATTGATGGCCGGATTACCTGGGTAGTTCCTAAATCGGTTTTCCCCATATCACTGACGGATTTGGTCAAATTGAAATTTGGTATTAAACATGAATATCAGAAGTAACAGATATAAGTGACATAACTGATATTTTCACGTTTTTGTCATATTTTTCTGAGCGTTTCCGACTGCCAGTGAAATAACTAATTACTCGGTAGATCGCCTTCTATATACATTACACACAATCAATTAACGTTTGTTGAAGCTTCGTTTAATTTCCTTTATTTATTCAGCAAGTTGTGTTATTCCGGTACAAAATGGGTCTTTGTTCAACTGGGACGAAAAAGTACTTCCTTATCTTAATAGTGCCCCTCCCAAAGACTGACTTTTGAAGACTTAGAATGTGATCATTTTTTGAAGACCTAGAATGTGATCATGTAATGGAGAGAGAGAGAGAGAGAGAGAGAGAGAGAGAGAGAGAGAGAGAGAGGAGAAAGATAAATTTCTTAGCTGCTAAAAATCAGTGATATGAACCATCATGCTTGTTATAAGAAACTTTTCACCTCCATACCTTCATGTCCTCCCAGTTTCAGATTTCTTATAAATTAAACACATTCAAGGCTGCGGTATATGGATAATACCTTATACTAAACAATACTAAACTAAAGTTAACTTTTTTTTACACAAGAGTAGTCAGAGAAAACAATAAAACCTTTTTCCTTAAGCAGAGCAAAGTTTTCATGTGGCCATCTAGACTTCGTTATATAGCTTAACCAAAATCAAATAAACATTATTGTTTTTTATTTAAGGCCTCATTAACACTCACTAATCACCCACATTTGTTATTTCAGTGGTATATAATACATTTTAAATTAATTTATGGACCAAGGAACATAGCATGATAAACAATAAAATCACGACTGCACTCCTGAAATATGCAAAATCCAGCGGATATGACAACTGCCGTGTTCCTTTTCGCTTATTTATGAGCAGCTTTGTTGAATCTAGTAATCCCAGGCTTGCACACGGTTTCAATCCTTGGGTTTATAAAAAGATTATTCTCGAACCCTTGTAATAAAAAGGGATTAATTAAACGCTGGAAGGCAAAGTAGAATGCTTATTTAGTTCATTAATTTGTTTTGCATACAATTTTTCCAGATTATGCTATATTACCTAATATCTGCATATTTATAGCTCTACTTGCTGATATTTTACATGCCTAATCTAAAACTTTCATTTCAGATAACGTAGAGGCATGTGTGACTCAACAAAATTGCAAGGCGCGATAGTTAGAAATGTAATCCTCTTTATTCCAGTTTCCAAAGTGGACGCTGACAGATTAAGGAAAATTCGTACGCCAAAAAGTATTCTCTCTTTCAAACCTAAATCCACTAAGGTAAAAGGTAAGTTCATTCAAGATTATTCATATTGAGTTAGATGCTGTTTGTACAATTTGTTATTCTTGTAATCCATTTTGTAATACAATTTGCTATTCTTGTAATCTTGTAATCCAATTTGTAATACAATTTGCTATTCTTGTAATCTTGTAATCCAATTTGTAATATTCTTGTATTCTTGTAATCTAATTTGTAATACAATTTGCTAATCTTGTAATCTTGTAAAGTCTAGTGTTCGTTTTATAGTAGATGTGATTTGGGATATAGAAGAATAAAGACTAATTCTCAGTTTTCCAAAGGCTTCAGTCTTATACAATACAATGGAGGATATATATATATATATATATATATATATATATATATATATATATATATATATATATATATATATATATATATATATATATATATATATATATATATATATATATATATATATATATATATATATATATATATAAGTCATATCACATTACCGTGATTCATATACATACATCGAGCTACAAATGTCCTTTAATATCTAATTCACTCTACCTCGGAATTAATTTATTTTCATATATGCTTAACCCAAGGGGAATTTTATTAGGCGATAATAGAATTGTCGGCGCCCAGGCGCGAACCTAGGACACCATACAAATCCAGGAACGTCAGTGCGGTGGTGGAGTGGGTAAAAGCTTCATTGACGTTCCCGGATTTGTATGGTGTCCTAGGTTCGCGCCTGGGCGCCGACAATTCTATTATCGCCTAATAAAATTCCCTTTCGGTTAAGCATATATGAAAATATATTAATTCCGAGGTAGAGTGAATTAGATATTAAAGAACAATTGTAGCTCGATGTACACATATATATATATATATATATTAATATATATATATATAATATATATTATATATATATATATATATATATATATATATATTCCTCATCTGCCAATTTCAGTCATTTTCACTAGGACTTATAAAGTTTCACACTATAAATATTTTGGTATAAAAAAAACAATTATTCATTGTCATCAAAGATGAATACTGTAGTGGAATACTTATTACTATCTTTTCAAGTGTAATGCACATTATGTTAATTGAAAATCGAATGTCATTAGCTGTCTTACTATTAAACATAGCTTGGTAACTTGTTAATAACTTAATAACTGACTGCCTTGAGTTCGAAGTTTTATTTTACAAGAAATAAGTAAATAAATAAATAAATAAATAAATAAATAAATAAATAAATAAATAAATAAATAAATAAATAAATAAATAAAAGACGCACGAAGAACTGACAACACGTTGAAGATTAGAAAAAAAGTACTATTACGATGAGGATGGGAATAATTTTTTTTCAA
Source organism: Macrobrachium nipponense (assembly GCF_015104395.2). Lineage (NCBI taxonomy): Eukaryota > Metazoa > Arthropoda > Malacostraca > Decapoda > Palaemonidae > Macrobrachium > Macrobrachium nipponense. Next base: position 135,278,844 of record NC_061107.1, on the reverse strand, counting down.
TCAGGTGAGTTCTTAAACTGATTTTTATGAAGGTTTGTAAGACAATTACAGTTACTGTAGATTCAGCAAATCAGAAGTTAAAGAACTTTCGCGACATATTTTTTTGCAATGGGGTAAAAGAAGCAAAATATATGTTAATGATAAGTATTTTGCTTAAGGTCATACTTTACTTTTTTTATAAGCCAAGAACACAAATAAAATTGGATTTTCCATACCTTTTACCTTTTAACCTTTTTTCACATTTTCTATAATTTCCAAGCTATATTAATTTGTTTTATGCTACAGCAATAACTTTGTGTGTGTATATAATATATAGATATAAATATTATATATATATATATTAATTAATATATTATATTATATCATACATATACATATACATTATATATATATAATGATATGATATATATAGATTATATATACATCACATATACCAGATATATTATTATATATATATATATATACTAATATACATATAGATACATACATAATACATATATCATATATGTATATATTATATATATATAATAATCTCTATATATATATCTATATATATATACATGCATACTACATATATATATATATATATATATATATATATATATATATATATTATACATAATATACATATATATCATATATTAGATATATATATATATATATCATATATATATATATATTATTATATAAAGTCATTTTTCTTACTATTTTTCTTTTCTCAATAATAATACCTTTGAATAGAAGCCTTTCGACGCTGTGTTAAGGTACTGGTTGTCGCATACAGTTACTAAAACATTCAGTGAAAACACTGTTCTCCCAGGAAGATTAGTAAACACAAGTAAATCGTATATCCAGGTAAAATGTCCCCTACATGACGGATGAACGTGTTCCCCTGAGACCAAGGACAACTATGCTTTTACCTCTGCAGGAAACTGGGAGGTGAAAATCGTGGCCGTTTTGCTCCTCTCTGTAGAGTGAAAATTAACCTGAGGCCTGAGGTTTGTAACACCATAGCCTGTACCACTATTGTAGGAACTCTGATAACAATTTGAGTATTATGTTTTGGATTTTCAATCTGCAACTTAGACGGTGGAGCAGAAATGCATGGAAGTTGACTTACTTCGAAGGGTAGTACATAAGACTAACGGGAAATGTCAGGGAATGCAGGACTGGGCTGGGAAGGACAGTGTGTCTTTATTTCAAATAGATGGGTAATGTAGTTAGGGAAATGATATTACATATAGAAGTGACAATGAAACAGCTCATTAATGAAGAAAAATCATGATAGTTAGCGCATTTGATTAGAAACGGTAGTATTTTCAAGAATCTGTATCTACTATTGCTGTGTTTAGAGGCAGTGACATGCGGGGCTGCAATGGTGACTGTAGGGGAAAGAGCTCTTGTGGGTAGTAAGTACGAAGTTCCTGAAATAACTGAATTAAAAAGAAGGTAGGGGTGGGATTTGAGTTTGGGGCTTTTGAGTTGAAGCACTTTCAGGAGTAGATGAAAGAAATGGTGAGATGAATGGCTGGGAATGAATCTGCACATTATTAGGTCGAAGTTAAAGTGATAACGAGCTTTTAGTTGGGAAAGAATAGTTGAAAATGCGGCATTTAGCATAAGTAAGGTAAGCTACGTTGATAAAAAGGAAGTGTGAGTAATCATACAGCAGAAGGAGATGGATGAATGGTGGTCTAGGCATGTAACCACCACCCGGACCTAGAAAAATCCCGTAGGGTAGTAGTGCCATCAGGGCACCTCACGTCCTACACTGTAGGCATTACTGACGATTCTTTGCAGTGTCCTTCGGTACCCTTTCATTCCTTGTACCACATCTCTATCCATATTCTCTTTCTTCTAACTTACATTCCACCTCTCCTCCTGCTACACCTTGAAAACTTCTACTCTCAATTGCCCTTTCAGTGTTGAATGGCCTCACAGGTTCCAACGATTGGTCTTTGGCATAAATTGAATATTATATTTCACGAGCCTAGAAAAATTTATGAAGGAACTGACAGAAGGAATGTGGAAGGTGCTGAAGATGCAACCATATAACCATTTCTAAAAGTGATTGCGAAATATATGTTTGCGTTGGAAACTATACTATATAGAATCAGACAATCTTTGGAGTTTTAATGTATCTTCAATAAGATTTGAAACCTTCTTATATCTGTATATGTTTGTGCGTGTGTGCATATGTTCTGTAGTTCATTTACGAAGCACTGGGGTTAAATGTGCAAGGTCAGTAGTTTTACGTCATCCCACCAACCTCCAGTTGACGTAAATGAGTCCAGACATGGGCCTAAGAAGAATATTCTCATCACCACAGACTTGCTGACAATTCGATTTCTGTAGCTATTTATCACCAACCCTATAAAGGGAGAAATACCTATGATAAAATAAAATTATTTTTATAGACTGTTGGCTCAAGATATACTTTTGAAATTTTGCTTTTAATAATGCACATAAAATCTTGACTTAATTTTACAAAAGTAAAAATTGCATTTACCGAATTATACTTTGAACATAAATAGATATAATATAATATGGTTAATGTCTTTTGCATCTCTTTTTTTTTTTTTTTTTTTTTACTTTTGTTGTCTTACAATGATAATCCGCATTACCATCGCGTTTATAGTGTAATTATTTTGCGTTTCCTCGAAACTCGTGGTTTATTGGAAATCTATTGTCACTGTTGCAGATGCTTTCGTTCACGTTTCATTAAAAACTATTTCATACGCAATATAACAGCTACAGTGTGGGGGGGTCTGCTGTGGAAGGTTGAAACCAATATTTTGTGGAACCTTGAATTTCAAGTCAATGGTTCCTGTGTGCTAGTTCCATGTGAATAGGTTTCATCTACTGAATAATAATAATAATAATAATAATAATAATAATAATAATAATAATAATAATAATAATAATAATAATAATAATAATAATAATAATAATAATAATTTTTATAAATCTTACGTTTTTAGCGAAACAAAAGTAATTAAAAACTTTTAGAATATTTATTACCCATTTTTTCCAACCCTCATCATATTCGGCCTTTATATTAGGGTAGGCATTAAATTTATTGCTTAATCTCTAGCTTTTGTCGCTCCCGTTAATTGGCCTACTATTACACTAAGCCTATGGATGTATTATTTGCAGTCGTAATTATTACAGCAATGATAATAATGCTCAAACTGCATGCTGGTACATCAAAATCAAATTTCCTTCTCCGATCGATCCAGAGAAGTCTGGATTGGCCAGGCGGTCTAGAGACGTAGAGCATGTTAACACAACTCATGCAGTGGAGCAAAGCCCTTAAGGATTAATCCGTTGTCGGCGTCATAATCCTATTAGAATTAATTCGCGATTTTAATCCAGGAGGATCCGTATAGCCGCTGATGGAGGGCCATTTTGTCCATTACCGCCACTCTGGTTTAGAATCAAGTGACGATCGGTGGACAGATATTTTTCAAGGAAAGTAATGAAAACGACTGGCAAACGGTCCTGTGGTTAGCTTGCTTCAACATACTAATATTATACACATACACACGCACATACACACACATCACACACACACACACACACACACACACATATATATATATATATATATATGTATAACAGAATCACGAAGTTAGGAACGTGATAAATCCATAAATAAAGATAAATGCCACGAAGGAAAAATAAACGTTTATTTTTCCTTCGTGGCATTTATCTTTTTTATATTATAGATATATATAATATAATATATATATATATATATATATATATATATATATATTATATATATATATATATTACTATATATATATAATATGTATGCATGTATATATAGGTACCAATCCATAAGAGGGAGCTTATTTATATAATCATAAGGAAGATAATGCTAGCTGTAAATTCGCAAACTTATCGACATGTATGACATTAGAAGTGAGAAAAAAAAATACTTGCCAACGTTATGTTAAGTCTAAGATTCTGTACAATACAAAAAGAAGCATGTTGCGTCAGATTTAAGCATAGCTGTACTATGAAAATTTTGGAATACCAGAGGGTCGTTAGGAGTTGTCTTTATTCACTATGGTATTTTACAATATTACCATTCCGGTTTCTATGAAGTCTAGAAACAGATGGATACTTTCAGTGACAAGGAGAATGAATAGATGACATTTATGATTAAACGGATAAATCAACATTGTATGGGTAATCAAGCGGGAGCACAGAAATTTATATCAACAAAAAGCGCAGAAGTGATCTTTTCATAGAGAAAAACAAACTGAATTAGAGCTACAGTTACAGCAGAGTCTCTGAAGATCTCCAATACTTATCGACTGCAAGCATCAGCTCTTGATTCTATTTGGATGCTTGGGTACATGTTGCACTTGACACTGTGTCTGCCTTGGAGTGGCTTCATGAAAAATTTTCTGAAAAGTGATGATTCCCAAACCTCCTGAATTGAGCCTCTTCTATTCATCAATCTGGAACCAAGCAACCCCAGCACTCTCTAGCCTGCACTGTGCTTTACACAGACATAAAGTGACAAGTGTAACCTCAAGATCTGCCTAGTAACATTTGATCAGCCTCTGTGTCAAAAGTCCTCCAAAATTGTTGCTGTCTCCAGAGACTTTGACAAACTGGTTGTGTGACTTGGTGCCTTACACCTGCTGATGTCCTACTTAGGCAGCATTGGGTGATCATGATAGTTACCGGGTTTGAAGACCTATGGGAATGAGTGTATGCCCAAGGTTCTGTGGTGCTTATGCTCATAAGTCATACCTTCTCTTTGGCAGTGCATGCCCACATCCTGACTTTGCTGGCTGTCATCTATGTACTACTCGGTAAGTCAGCCTGGGAGACCCAGACTAACAATGAACATCTGGTCAGTCTGTACCAGGACACAATGGACTAAGATGAAGATGCTGCTGATATAGATGAGGATGAAAGTCTACAAGTTTCAAAAGTTTCCCACTCACCACTTAGATCAAGCTGCCCCACAGAGCAGAACAAGGAAGTTATGGGAGTAGTATGTCCACAAGGTGTTGCTTATGCTCAACGTTATCAGAGCTGAGGGGCCTGGCAACTGGAAACTTCAAGTTCCCTGTGTGCAGGAGATGATCTCACATTTCCATGCAGTAGGTCATCTTCCGTTATGCCAAGTCTGTCAGACTATACTTGTACCAAATGAACTCCATTGCTAAAGTCATGCCACCCAGGGAGTACACTCTTCAAAGGAGTATTTCACCATTAGCCGAGCCAGTAAGTTCTGGTCTGGCAACTTCTCCACCAGAAAACAGACAGCACCTCAACCAAATGGGTGCATGCACTGCCTCACTGTGTTCCTTTATGCAATGCTTTGGAAAAGTTCACTGGCGTGCACGCTGCTACCTCTGATCTTCGTTCATCCACTCACTATACAGATAAGAAGTACTACGATGTCTTCCTACACTGCAGACACATTCACCATTTGTAGGTCACCAGCCTGACTGTCTAGTGTCTGTTTGCACAGGTGTTGTAGCTGATGCATCTGTCAACTCTCATGAAGCTTTGCAGATCAGTCAAGCTGCAGCATCTAAAATAATAGAGAAGCAGTTTACAGAGATCATCCTGCATAGCAGTGACAAAGTCAAGACTAAGGGAGATATGTACAGTATCAAAGCCAGGATGCAAAACACAGAGGTGAATCCCAATCTTCTCCAACAAGATCACTTGCGTCCTCAAGACAAGTTCTGAAATGGAGTAATTCATGTCATATGAGCTGGCTCCTCAACCTTCATCCCTGTTCATGGTGTTACCATGCGGAAAACAACTGAGAGTAGGCTGGGAAAACTACTCAAGTCATTTGGCCTTGTACAACCCAATATTCCAAACAACTGCCAGTTTCTCATAGATGGAGGTCATCTGTTACAGTGAGTTGTCTGGTCTCAGCCATCAACCTGTGAAGATGTGTGCCAGTGCTACATAGACTGACTACATCCTGTGTCACTTTCGGGTTGGCACTACTACTGTGCTTGATGGCTACAGAACCTTCTCCATCAAGGCAGTGAAGTAACTACGCAAGGCAAAGAAGTCAACCTTCAGTGACATCTTATTTAATCAGAAAAAGGACAACACTACTATTCAGCCAGCATTTCTGGAAAATAACCATGGCAAGAAGCATCTCATAGAGATGCTCAGTGGCTTACTGAATCAAGCAGGCATCCAGATGAAGCAGGTGCAAGCTGATGCAGATACCTTACTTGTGTCAACTGCTCTGTCTTTGGCAGCATCTGGCAAACCGGTGATTGCTGTCAGAACTGACACTGACCCACTGGTAATGCTGGTGACTCTAGCAACCACAAACATGGACCTGTATACGTTATGCTGCAAGAACCTCACAACACTAAAGAATTCACAACATTCAAGCAAGAATTGGTGACACCAAGTAAACATCTGGTGGTGTTGCATCCCATAACTGGATGTGAAACTGTCTGCTCTGTATTGACAAGGGAAGTTCAAGGCATTCCATCTGGTGCAAGGCACTGGACAAGTTCTGCTACACTGCCCATAAGGCAATCATCAGAACGTCACTTTCCTCAACAGTCCAATTGGCAACTTTGCCTTCAACAAGTACTGCAGCCAAGCAGTATTCTGACAGAATTTATCTCACTATTTAGGAACGGATGGGTAGGCCCTTCCAGCCAACACCATGTGGATTGAGACTTGTTGACACAGACTGTCCCATTGCTCCAGACTATGCTCACCATGATCTCTTATGGCTGCAGAGCAGATGGCTATGGAGTGTCATGTAGCTGCAGGAAGATGGGGGTGCACTTTTCTGCTCTGTGTACAAAGTGCACAGGTCAAACCTGCAACAATGCAACACCAATGCCATCTTTGCTGGATGCTAAGAAAGAAATTAAAAAATCAGCTCCTTTTTCGCCAGAAACTGATGACGAGGATGAAGATTGAGGGAGAGCATGTTTCAAATTGTAATATATTTCATATGTTTTAACATTTGTATTTGTTTTGTTACTAACTGTTTCTATGTTATTACCAAAGATCTGGTGAAAATTGCTCATAGGTATGTATAACTAGTTGAATACAAGTTTCATTACATCTTTAAGATATTACTGAAATTGAATTCCCTGCCACTGAAAGCATATTATGACTCATCATTCGCATTTTTATGATGTATTTAGCCTGAAATATGAGAGAATCTCAAGGTGGCTGCCATCTTGGACGCCATCTTGAATTTTTCAAAATCCACAAGGTTGATTCTAGGGACTTTTAGTATGTTTTCCTAATAGTTTTCTGAACAATTCCTGAAAGTCTCAGCTTGTTATAAATTTGTTCAGGTTCTAAAAATATTACTCCTGGATTAATTGCTGTACATCATAATTATATTGCAGACCGAGCCAAATGGCCCACAAATTACCTATACTTAATTCGGATTATTGACGTTGTATATTTCCGATAATTTCGAGCTCCATGGTCATTTAAAGTTAATGTAGATAAGGAAATTACCGTATTTTTACTAATGATGAAACAGCAACATCAGCTACCACTGACATAGAATAAAGTTAAGATATATTGCTCGGCATTTACAGGTCATTAATGAAAATTAAACAACATTTATTCATTTATTTTTGCATAGCCTTCCTCGCCCAAACTGGGCAAACCAGCTAAAATTGATGCGGGATTTTTTACAAGCAACATCCAATGTTTCTAATCATTACAAAAAAGAATTTGGATTTCCAAAAGCAAGTAGGTTTTTAATATGGGTCATCTGCCAGGCTTCCGTACTGGAATTCACGAAGACGCTGACATTGTTAACCTTGTAAACACAGGTACCCATTTACGAAAAGGCAGACTGGTGTATGATTGTTTGGCACATTGCTGATGAGTATCTCGTGTGGCTGCATTAAATAAATGTTGTGGAAATATCTACACTTTAAGCTCTTCCAAGAGTCATCAGGTAATATATAAATGTATCAGTGACCATTAACCGTTTTTCCTTCAGATTTATGAAATGGCTTTGAAAATTGCTGATTGTATAAATAAATGTATATATATATATATATATATATAATATATATATATATATATATATATATATATATATGTAATATATAATATATATATATATATTATATATATATGTATGTTTGTATAATATATATATATATATATATATATATATATATATATAGTATATATATATATATAAAGAAAGAAAATCGGATTACATACAAAGCATTAATGCATGAAAAAATATTCGATAGTTAAACAAAAATTTTGAAGTTTATTGTCCGTGTAATATTCTAGGGTGTGGTCACAGAGTTATCCGGATCGGACGTGGTATAAGGAGGGTGAGGGTAAGGAATGAAATTGCGCATGACAGGAATAGGAAATGAGAAGATTGGTGAAGGGAAAATAAGGTTTATGAAACGATGCGTTGCGAAACAGAAAGGAAGACCGTGTTTGGAAAATCAGAAGGATGGATGCGAAAGTAAGGAAGACGGTGAGTTAAAAAAAAATCATATAATAAAAAAAATTACTTTGGGTAGTATAAGAAATTATTGTACAAGGCAGTAAATGCCGAAAGTGTGGTAAATGAGTATGATGATCTTAAAATAAAAGAAAGAAGAGGAGGAATTGTCTGAATGGAAGATGGTCCTACGTGAACACGTTGAATATTTAAGGACTTGCCGAGTGTGTACGAGAAGCCAGTCTCAGATTTGAATGATGCAGGAGAGAAGTTGTTAACTGTCAGTTTAAAAACTTTATTGAAATTCCTATTGTAGATGATATGAGGCTAATTAAGCGTTTGAAGGATGGAAAGACACTATGATCGGAGGGGATTATGGACAAAATCCTACAGTACTACGGAGATATTGTAAGAAAGTGATTGACCAGTGTATGTGAGGTTTATCAGGATAAAGGAAGGATTCCGAAAATGAAGCACTAACAGTTATAGGGTCGTAACATTACTTCATATACTAGGGAACGTCTATACATGGTCGGAATCTGACTGAGAAAATAAGACAAATAACAGGACTGATAGTAGAAAATTTTGTGGTTAGAAGGAGCAGAGAATGTTTGTGCGAATTGCTCGGCATGAAAGGTTTCAAAAGGATATTTGAAAGTAGAGTGCAAACGTTGTATAAGAAATTCATGGATCCAGAAATGCAAATGATTAAACCGATAGAAGCAATGTAGGGGTGCTGAGGATTTATGTATAGAAGGTAAGTTTCTGGGAGTAATAAAAAGGTTTTATGATGGAGGTCCTGTTTATATTACAGTTTATAGACAGGAGTCTGACTGCTTTGGTGTCAAAATATGGCTGCAACAGGGGAGTTTTGTCTCTTGTGGGTTGTTTTATGTCTTTGTAAATGGAGTGGTGCGAGAGGCAAAAAGCAAATATGCAGTAGATGAAGATGTAAAATTGTAGAATAAGAAAATGGGTCCTATATGTAGTGTGGTAAGGTTGATATATGCACATGGCAGAGAGGAAAGTGTTTGTAGGGGGAGAAATAGATTACGACGATAAAATATGAAGACGAGGTACCTGGAGCAATGACTGGTGCCATGGATGGTAGAAGAATGGACGATATAGACTCATGGAAGTATTTGGAGGTAAAAGTAGTAGAGAGTGAACAAAGAGGTAAGTCAAAGAATATGCGAAATGAAAAGCAGTAGGATATCTGCAAATGATTGAGAGGAAGTGTCTAAGTACACTTCTAATGTTTCATGGAGAAATCCGAATAAAAGAAATGTATCTATTTGTAAGACAGGTTACTTGTAGCACTTAGCTTAGTCATATTTAGGAGTAACTTACTGAAAAAATTTCCCGACGTTTTTAGTTATTTTAACCTTATTTATCTGTGAGGTATGTTTTTTTATACTATGACGTAAAAGCAAGAATGTTAAGGAGAGCCGTTTTTTATATTTATGTTTAGAATGCAAATATTTGGCAAGTAATAAAGGCAATCCAAGTTATCATGCTCTAAAACACATAATATATGCTTATCATATTTTAGTCACTCTCATAAATCTAATTTCAGGTCTGGTCTTAATTTGTTTAAGATAGCAAAACAAAATATCTTTTCGTTTTCCTTACTGATACGATTAAAAGACGATAGTAAGATAAGGGGAAGATCCTTGATTGCGAATTAAATGATGCACAGAAAAAGTATGAGGCAGCGTGAAAAGAAGAGCTAAAAGTATGTTGGGCAACATCCTAAATATCTGCAGGCCCTGGTGAGTAGAACTGTGGCCGGGGTGTGGGTAGGGGTGGGGTGGATTCTTCTGCACCCTTCAAGAGCACTTAAACATTGTCTTCATCATCTTTGAAACAAGATAGATAAATAGATGGAAGCGGGTATGGGTTTCAAAACACTTCAACATTAACAGGAACATGTACACCTTCCAACATATCGCTGAAGCGAAATTTCACGCTTTAAAACAAATAAACAAATGGGCATCCAACGTAACCGTAGATAAAAAAAAATATATGAACCTTTCATCGCACACAAGACGCAAATGAAATTAGCGTCGCATTTCTAGTCGGTTTCATCATCAACGATTCTATCAATTTTTGTATGAAGGTGGCCTGGCTTTGGGGGTCATGGAATCGCCTCATTCATATACAGTACTTCCTGGGTCATATTACTCATATGTATGTTTGACCAAATTGCTCACATGATTAAAATTTAGGTATATGATTCATATATCCTATGGAAGCAACGATGGCGGGAGAGGAAAGCTTTTGGGTTTGATGTCACCGTCAAATTTTCTTTCCCATGTGAAAGGTTTTTTTCCAGATTTCATGATTTTCATCGTGGCCGAAAACGTAAGCTCATTCCAGGTTTATCTATCAGAAGAGTTCAACGACTCATTTATTTTTTTCTTGGAGAAAATAAACTAATCATTTTCTCTTTTTTTCTCAGCTTTTCTCTCTCTCACTCTCCTTATTAGTTTCTTAAGCTTTACATGATTTTTATCGTGGCCGAAAACGTAATCTCATTTCAGGTTTATCTATCAAAAGAGTTCAACGACTCCTTTATTTTTTTTCTTGGAACAAGTAAACTAATAATTTTATCTTTTTCTCTCAGTTTCTCTCTCTCTCTCTCCCTATTAGTTTCTTAAGCTTTACAGTGGCCAGAGTATATTGAAAATTGAATGATATCGAGAGGTTAAGAGATCGCATAAACATTTTGCCACAGAATTTGAAGACATTCCTGTCTATCCTCTGTTTTGTCTACTAAGAATTATCAATCATTTAAAGATATTTTCTGTCTTCTCTTCAAGATGAAGCAATTATGCTCGAGTCGAAGGTCAAAGACTCACAGCTCCAGAAGGGAAGAGAGTAGCTATTTTTAGAAAAAAAAAAATCCGATAACGAACCATTTTTCTATCTTATAGAGTGTTTTGGCGTTGTTTTTCGTCTCTCCAGTGGGCCTTCAATTTTTAGAACTCTCTCGTCACGTAATTTTTTCTCTCAGTGGAGTTTTCTTTCGAGGTTTTCTATTGAATTTGTGATGAGCATTTAGTCGATGCGGTTGGGCTCGAAACCTTTGTTAAAACGTTTTCGTCGAGTAGTGTATTAAAGGTGATTTCACTTAAGATATAGTATTTTTCTGGATCAGCTATAAAAAATTAAAAATGTTTTCTTGGATGAAACAGTTTTTCCTTTCTAATCACCTTTGCAAGCTTAGGCAGGATCTCATTCAACTTTCACAGCCGCCACTCTCTATCAAGACGTAAAGTTCAATGCCACATCCTGGTAAAATCCTGTCCGGAAAATCTTGAAGCAGCTGATGAATTTTCGAATAAAGAATTTTCCCAACTTTGATAATATTCTTTACTTATGCTGCTGATGTCCCATTTTAAATTCAAAGAAATAACAGGAGTAAATTATGTTTTCACAAATGTATCACTATATGGAACATGTCGACCGTGAAATAACAATTCATAACTTTGCTTACAAGCGAACGAAATAAAAGTTTTCAAAAGAGTGGTCTGGTTTCAGACAGGCGATGCAATTTTGCTTCTTAATCTCTAAGAATTTTTTGGTACTAACAAATGAAGTAAGCAATGAAAATTAGTGTCTGAATTCTATGACATATCAAAGATAATACTAATAGCATGGCACTGAACAGATATATATGTTTTGGTTCGACTGCAATGTAAAACATTTATCCAGTAGTTCCGAACCTATTCTGGTCGTTACACACTTTTCATATAGGATATACTTGTCCATGGCCCATCGCTAAGCATAACTCATGTATATATGAAACCCATTGTTTTAAACACACATATCCCCAGATTAGGGCCCTTTTCATTCTGCTACATGGCCCCCAGTTTGGGAATCACTGCACTAACCACAAGATTGCGATATGATTTACTGCAACGGGAAGTATAAAATCATGCTCCGATATAGGAGACAAAAATTACCTATACGCGTGGATGACATAACATATGGGACAATTACTCTACCATCTATTGTGGCTGCTTTTTATCATTTATAACCACTTAAGAAATTACCTTTAACAGAAAATGTGCATTCCTAGCCTTACCACTTGCAGACTACAAACACAGGGACCCATTAAGTCCAAGGGAAGAACCCTCATAACTATCTTTGCGATATTAGAGAAATCTCTTTTTATTTGGAACTCTGTGGACTCCTCGCTATGGTTAACATCAGTTTTTGTGGCTGGAGGTCAGGGTATTTCTGTGGCATACGTGCAGTCTATGTGCATTCGTTTAGGCTTGTTTGAAATGCCCCTGACATTCAGTTGTATCAGCCTGGTTGAAAAGTAGTGCTGTTACTATGTACGGTTTAATATCGATATCCAGTCATACTCTGGTCGATAATCCTAGTGTAGCGTCTGTAGTATCTTACTACTTTCAGATTGTCAAGATTGGTAGCGCGAGGAACTTGATCCTTTATCCACCTACACTGATTAAGCCTGCTTTGGCTGCAAAAACTAAAGTAACAATATATCTTTGACAGCAGTTATAGCAGTTAAAGGCGAGTTGTCAGTTTCCAGCACAAACTAATTGCAGCCTCTTCAAATAGCAAGACATCGTGAGCTCATTAATTTTTTACCTCTCTCATTAACTTTTTGTTTTATTTCTTCGGAGGAGGGCTTAAGGCAACCATTGCCTGTGCTTTTAATTAATCTCATTTATAAGTTGCACCTCACGTTACTACACGTCATTCAGTGCATTTGAGTGTTTGCTTTTATGGTTAATCTGCAACTTCGTAAGTGGTTCGGGTTTAGAAATAAACGACGTAACGACGTCAATAAAGACGCAATTTCTAAAGCTACCTTACAATCTGTCACTTTAATTGTTTCATAGGATACGTTATATACGGAATTCTAACAAGAGTTTGCTTTGCACTGAATTAAAAAAGCAAGCAGCTAAAAGCACTTCACTCTCTTTTTAATATTACTTCGGCTATAAAACCAAATTGACCTACACTCTGTCAGATGAACTGAATGACGGATGCCGAAGTCAGTAGACGACAATCCGTATCTTAAAAAAAAAAAAAGAGGGGAGAAATTATATCAACGCTTATGCGTGAAAGGGGATAAGGTGACTGAATAGAAGGGGATCTGTTGACGTACGGTTAACATTATATCTTGTGACAAAGAGAATGAAAAACCGAAGGAAAATAAAAATAAAACGAATCCCGGGCGTTGCTAAAACTTGTGGCAGTTGGTAGAAGCATTTAGTGAGCCACAATGAATCAAATTAACCTGAAAGCCATCGAGTAAGAAGTGTATCCATGCATAGATACATGATTCATATCGGAAAGTAACTTCCATTCTTTCTCTTAGCAGTCCATTAACGTTACCTGTGCATACCAGTTGAATTATATAAAATTGAAATCAGCAAGTACACGATAAAAAGTATTTTTGGGCGAGTCACCAGAGCACTTAGCACATCTTAAAGAAAAGATAAACGAATGCCCACATAGTCTTCCTCCCTTTTCATGCAAAGGAACTCAAAGTTGTCATTTGGTGAGAGGACTGAGTGAAGCAAGATTCTTAGATTTCAATAACAACAGACAACCGTTATGGGGAACCCTAATTTATTAGAAATTATTATTTCTTTCTTTTTAGACATCCGATAAATAAATTATAAAAGAGTAAAATTAGAGAATTAATGTGAGTGAATTATTTGTTTACCAGAACATTCGAATAATCAAATAACAGTATTATAATTAGTTGAAGTAGTACGCAAGCACAGTTAGATTTCAAGGAAGAGTTAGGATATTTGAATTTTGTTGAAGTATATGATCAACTTGTCTATATCTTTTAATATGATCTAAATTTGCTCTTGTTAGCCTAATCTACTTTAGCCAAAACACAAGGAAAAAAGAACTGACGTATCTGCACCCGAAATTTATATTTTGTTTCATAGTCTAGAGGCTGAATTAGTAAAGGAAAAATAACGGAAATATAAAGTATCGTTATCAAAACTAGTGAAGGTGATGTTTACAAAATTAAAAGAAATTGTGTCAGTAATGAATGAAAAGGCGGAACAAGCGAAATCTTCAAGTTTACAATGTAACAGCACTTGCATTTCTCTTCAGCGCCTCTGGGATAACGAAGTATCGGTGAACAGCCTCTTTTTCCCGGTTTTAGTATACTCCCTTTTTCCCCCTGAAGAACCTCCTGAAGTCCAAAGATCCGCGAAAGTGGTGATAAATATTGATCATCGATGCGAATGTGTTTTGCAGCAAAAAACCCAATATCCGAATTGCAGAGCTACAAAAGGAAATATTCCAACGGCGGGAAATTTCCCGGGAGCATTTTACAAGAGCTTTTATTTGCGACTTCTTTCATATGGCGTTAGGATTTGCCCAGGTTCCTTCACAGTTCAAGAACCTGTAGTTTACCGCTACGTAAATACATAAGTTAGCTACTTTTTTTTTCATGCAATGCTTTACGTCTTACAGGATAAGTTTGTGTTCTATATATATATATATATATATATATATATATATATATATATATATATATATATATATATATATATATATATATATATATATATATATATATATATATATATATATATATATATATATATATATGTATATACCCAGGAATCATTTTCCCCTGTTAGAGGTTATTCTTATGTTTGTGAAAGGTAAGCTTATTTTGCAGAAGGGCCAGAGAAAGCCTGAGTTATTTTTCCAAGTGATGAAAATATGAACGTAGTTCCGTACATCCGTCAATGATGAGATGTATTTTGAGCATAATTAATTTATAGACACACGTTCATGGATATTTCCGTGATATGTATAATATCAGGCTTATATCGAATATAACATTAAAGATATTCTTTATGGTTAACGGAGCTTCGGTGGAAATGCTAATATAATAATCCTAAGAGAAATATCGAAATACTAGATAGTTCTGATCAGGACGTAGGAAATATTAATTTTGCAGTAAAGATTAATCCACTAACTTTTATTATATTGGACGTATGGCAATATTATACTGAACCCTCATCAGGCAATGTGCATAAAAAATGTCTATTTCTGTAGAAGATACGGAGCAAAATATGAGTGCCTCTCTCACTCCCACCCCTTAGCCCTCAATCCCACCTGAGCTGGGACGGAATGGATTATGTAAAAGAAAAAATGACTATCGTGTCAGCTCTTAAGGCCAGTTTACACTATGACGTTTGCGGTGCCACATAAATCACCTCTACCAGCATCAACCCGCCCTCCTTGGCGACGCTTCATGCTTCTACACGACGTGATTGCTGCGACCTACAGCAGTATCTTCTTGAGAGCCACGATGAGCAGTGACGAGGAAGAATTTGCCTGTGCTGCCGTTGTAACAGACAATGCCGATAAGCATCTATGATAAAACGAACTACCTCTCGTTTCCATTCCTCGTTACTAGTGAGTTGCCGTCGCCGGAGTGAGTCTGAGTGGTGCCTGCAGGCTACAGCCATCAAGCTCGGTTTGATTCGTTGGGTGGTGCCTCATACGTCTTGGGGAGCACTCCAGAGTGCGGGGCTAACAATAATTTGGGAGGAGTTGGTGATGAGCCTAAAGGCCAGTTTATAGTACGCTTCAGCGCGCTGTACGCCTCAGACTCATCACCATTGCTACAACGTCGATCTGTGTGAACAATTGTTCACGGTGGTTGGAAAAGGGGGCCTTCTTCATGCAGATTTCCAGCAGGGAACGGAAGTTGTGTTTGGGATGTTTAGTGTAGGTGTGATTAAGTCCCTATATACTCTGTCTAGGATCATCTGGATGGTTTCCTCGACAGGGACGTTCGTGAAGAGGAACAATACATCCATGGAAGATGAAACCTATTCATATGGAACAAGCACACAGGGACCATTGACTGGTAATTCAAGCTTCCTAAGAATATAGTGTTCTTTAGGAAGCAGTAAGGGGAGGTAAAGGGAAATAATGCAGAGGGAAGAGATCTCACTTATTAAAGAAATAAATTAACGAATTAACAAATGGATAAAAATGTTTTTAAAATGCAAGGAGTAATGCATTACATCTTTGCTTGAACTCCTGAGAGTTCAGTTGCAAAACATCCTCTGGGAGGCTGTTCTACAGTCCAATGGTGTGTGGAATAAAGAACCTCTAGAACTGAGAAGTTCGAAAGCAAGGCACATTTACTGCATAGTGGTGCTGTTGTTCATCAAATCTGGTTCGTCTCGGCAGGTGAAGAACATCAATTGTGTATGTGAAAGATCTGTTAAAATGCAACATATAAAAAAGTGACAGACAAGAGATCATCCGTTGATGGTCCAAGTCATAACTGCTAATATTAGGAAACAGAATTCTACAACCACGAAACACTTTATCTCAATGAGAAAAATCTCTGGCAGGCACAGATATTCTGGCAGAAGCAGCATCTTAGTAAAGGAAGCACAAATTTCCCAAACTAGGTTACGCTGATTTCATCACTGTTATAAATATATGAGGCCTTCAAGCAATACCTAACTTTCGTGCAGGATTTGGTGAAACTTTCATTAGATATTCCTCAAAAGTAAGATATGAGTCAAAAGTCACACCTAGAATAGTTAAAGCTTTAGACTCATTTGGCAAAGTCCCATCCACCTGAAGGGTAGGATGGGGTGGAAAATCTATACGATATCTGCTTTTCAACAGTTTTTCGTTTTAATGGAGGTCAACCTCATACCCTACTGACTACACCATTCCCGGATACGGTTCATGTACTGATTAGGCTGAGGGTAGCTTCATTTTTTATAAGTGGAGACTTAACTACACCCATAAATTTTGCATCATCAGCATATTGAATAATCTTGTTTTCCAGGTCATATCACTTGTATACACTAAAATTAACAGTTGACCAAGAACATTACTCTAAACACAATAGATCTTGGTTCATTAAAGATCCTGTCCACCGCAACTCGCTGCTGCCTACCAATAGAGAAATCTGGAAGTAATCCTAAAACATATCCACCCACTCAAAGATTCAGGTTTCTCTTCAGACCTTTGGTTGGGTCCTTGCTTAGGGCCTTAAATTTCGTATGATTACTCAGGATACTGTTCATTTTATCATTATATTTTTCATGTTCCAGGAGGACAGATATGGCAGTCTTGTCTAGATATTCATGGAGCTAGTGGGCGGCTTCCTTCAAGTGATGAACGGTGATCTTACTGTTATGATTTCCTAGTTGGCGTCTGGCTACCACTGCGGGTTCCTCCCTGATGGGACTGGAGAGAGTACATGTCATTTAGAAATGTTTCAATTTGTAGGGCTTTTTAATGAAATTATAATGAAGGCTAAGGTTGAGATTCTGTGCTTGCCCATCAGTGAGATGTATTCCAGCTAGGTCAATGTATCTATTGGAAAACCTTTCATTTCTGATAGAGCTTTTTCCACCTATTGGCAGTGTAATCAGGATTAGACTGTTTTCTACCTCTTGGATTGCAAATTAACATACACGATTTTTATTACTGTATGCTGATGTTTGAATTATAAACATAATGTTATTGGGATGTTGATTTCTATTGGTCACCGGGTCTCATTCTTTTGTTGACTGTCTGGGCAGCAGCATGGGCATTCCTGGTGCTCTGTAAGGCGTGTCCTATGCAGCGCAAAGCCTGGGCACGGGGTGTGATACCCATCCTTGGCTTCATTGTTGGTAGTCATGCCAGAGGTTTTATGTCGCTCATGTCTCTAATCGGATTCTCATGGATGTTGTATAGTTTCCTTGAAGAAGGGAGGATGAAGCCAGTCTTCCTCTCTAAATTTAACACAAGCCGTTAATGATGCATACTCACAACTTCTGCTATTTGCAATTTGTGGAACCAGTCTTCTCTGTTCATGGTTTCTGGGCTTTTTAATAATTCTTCTAGTGTCGGTTTACGGTCGAGGTCATCTGCATATTGTTGAAATATTGCCCCTTGGTTGTGGTGTATTTGCAGCTGCCAGCGCAGAGCAGTAGTGGCACAACCTACATAGTAATTTGCTGAAGGGTTGAAGGAAGCCACCCCCAAGCTCTGACAGCTGACATCATCTTCAGAAATTCTATTAAGACCGCTGTCTATGTCATCATGAATTGTGAAGGTGATAATAAAATGGACAGCTGCCTGAGAGACTCTGAAATTCCAGCCTTTAAGCAAGGACACTACCGAAAGCCTGAAGAGAAACACGAATGCGATAATTAAGAAGATTAATTCTGATAATAGAGCTATGAAACTGACTACGATCATCGGAGACTACGGCACCATCCAGACCCATAAGCCCAGCAACCTGTTGCACCCTTAAATTGCCCAAGTTAACTCTCCTACTTAAGGAATCGTCAAGACTCTGAATATGATTATCGCTTCCCTTGGGGGTACCAAGTAGTTTTCCCATTTAAAGTGCATCGATATGTTGAATACTAAGTCTGCAAACTGCACCATTGCATCACTGGATATATAGGTAGTCTGTCCATGAACATACCAGTGGACGAAACCATCGATTAGTTTGAGGAAAGTGTATCACTAAGTTGCAAATCCCATTGACATACCAGTAGATGCCCTTCGACGCCTTCGTGCACACACACACACACATATAATATATGTATATATATATATATATATATATATATATATATATATATATATATATATATATACATATATTATATGTGTGTGTGCGTGTGTGTGTGTGTATTCATTGAGGCTATCCTCTTAACAGGGACCCTGCTTAGTTAGTTTTTAAGTGTTTGGAGATAGAAGGAACAAAGGAAATGAATAGAAGTATGAGAAAATGAAAGTTTACTGAGGGGAAAGAGGAAATTTTTTGAATTTCAGTATCAAGGCAAAAGGAAATTATAAATGGGAATACACGAGGATGGATACGATCATGAGGGAGTTGAGAAAGAAGTAATCGTAACAAATAAAATGGGAGATGGTGAGCAAAGAGTTTATGGAGAATAAGGTATTCTTCTACAGGGAAAATAAGGTAGGAAGAAAGGTAATAAGGAAATCAGTCTCAGAATAAAAAGAAACGTTAATGAGAAAACCAATCTGAGAGTGAAAATAAAGGTTAATGAGAAACCAATCTCAGGATAAAAGATGCAAATGTAAAAATGCTATCCAAGCGAGTGTAGTCCTGCAACGAGAGAGTGAATTTTTAAGGACTGGTTGAACAGAATGCAGATAGGAGAGGTAGAAACGATCAATATGACGACGGAAGGACTATTGAAGGTTTGCGACTGCTTGATTATATGGCTGTTGATGGCATTAAAGATGCATTTTAGATGTTTGAAGAATTAAAGGACTCCATATTTAGTGGGATTACGAGTAAGATATTGCATAATTTTTGAAACAAAATTGTATGGTTCACCGGGGTGTAGAATGCATTTCTGGACCAAGAAAGGTTCTGGAAGAATGGTCAAGAGAAAAGTTATAGGAATAAAGTTTCTTAACATACCAGAGTGTGCTTATAATAGGAATATGGTTGGAAACAACCATATTCCTATTATAAGCAGAGGGACAACTAAAAGAAGAATTATGCGAAGTGAGAAAACGAAGAGGTGTGAGAAACAAACATTTGTAAGTAAATGGAAAAGCTATGCGCCAGACGTAGGTTAAGCGAAAGTTTATGTAAGAATCGATAGCGAGAGAAGTGAAGAATGTTGAGGAAATATGGAACAGAAGATGTGTTTAAAAAATCTTAAAATATTTTCATGAAGGAGAAGTGTGTGCTAGGATTTAATATCAGGGCAATGACAGGTCGACATAAACAAATTTAGTTTAAGTGACAAAGGCCAAATGATAAATGTTATTTAAACTCTTGGATGTATGATGCAAGAAACCAAATGAAATTTGTATAACAATACCAAAGAAAAAATGAAAATACAGAATGTTAGAGATGATTTATGTTACGCTGAACAATACCCCCAGACAACTTTAGATCATGCAACGATTTATTTCGTGATAAGGCTCTATTACAGAAAACAAACCAAAATCGTGACTGAAATGGATCCGAATTAGGGTTCCATTGTGACTGAAAAGATATATATATTTTTGTGCACTGGGTTCCTTCACCAGTATCATGCAAGGTACCATATGAAATCCCAGTCGTAGAAAAAAACATTCCACATAGCACTTTACTATATCAGTCCTTCATTGATTGATACAGATAAAAGTGAATTTTACATTTAGTTTTCTCTATTTACTTTTAAAATCAATCTTATATACAAGTAACTCTTATACAAATAATAATTTCTCTTTTACTTTAGAGTGTTAATGGAATTAGTTTTATTTTGGGAATCATGACATACATCGGCACAGATTTCATTTAGGTTCCACGCTTTATAAAGTTTGAAAATAACTCTTTCAGTTCGTTACAAAGTTTTTTTTTCTTTTTTTTTTCACAATCCATTACCTAAGCTTCACTGTCTGTGAAGGAAAAATAGAATATTTATGTGATAAGATCAAACTTACCAATGGCACCTCTGAAATACATTACCATCTCAAGCATTACCTTTTCCAGCACTTGCCAGTTCCTCTCATTAATTTTTCCCGCGAATAAATGAAATTCCTCTTTCCCTG
This sequence comes from Macrobrachium nipponense, assembly GCF_015104395.2. NCBI lineage: Eukaryota > Metazoa > Arthropoda > Malacostraca > Decapoda > Palaemonidae > Macrobrachium > Macrobrachium nipponense. Next base: position 135,257,804 of record NC_061107.1, on the reverse strand, counting down.
TTAATCTCTCTCTTTCTTTGGCTCACACAAATAATTATTTCGGGTAAATTGCGGTTTCGTGTAGACAAACTCTCACAACAACATTTTTACTTATTTTCTTATCAATTTGTTTTTATCTCTTTTATTTATCTACTCTAGTAACCGTAGATGAGATACTCATTACAAAGGCTATTTATTTCATTTTAAGCTTTGTCATATTTAATTTTCCCTATATGTTTTACGGTTTTCGATATGCTTACTGTAAACTTCTATCCTATTCTTTTATTTCTCCCTATCACTCTCTGAACTGCAATTCGTCCCTTATTCTTTTCTCTTCTTGCTTCTGTTAACTTCATCATAGTTAAATTTCCTGTGAATCACCATATTTACAAAAATGTCATCCGTGTATCCTGTAATTCAATACCCCTTTCAATCAGTGCAGCTTTTCGTTGTATAACTATCGCTGATTTTTCCCGCATTCTCTCTTCTTCATACTTCACTATGGTTTGTTTAAGTTCGATTATCGCATTGAGCAAATTGTCTTCAAATGAGATAAACGTTGACTCTAATCACGTTTGAATCACCCTTTGCGTAACTAGTTTTACAAGAGAACATTAATGTTTTTCTTTTCTCACAGTCACCTTACTGTTCTTGTTTCGCTTCACATTTTTCTGTCGTTCCCCTTCACTGTAATAGGATTTGGGGTTTGCCCTGTTCAGCTTATTTTATCCATGATTTTCTCTGCTAATGGTTTGCTTTTTGTTTATTTCAAATCGGTACCGTGATTTACAGAAAATGCTCTGAGGTTACTATGACCAAAAAATGATATATCTTCAAAAAGATGGGAATAAAGTCAGATGCTTCTTTCGATTTCCTTTAGCTACTTGTTTTGTTTTATGTGAATTATGCTTTAAAACAAGGTAAATCATTACCTCACCACCGAGAAAGAATGAGGTACAGATATCTTTATGGGCCTGGTGAAACAATATTCAAATTTCTTTCCTTATTTAAGAACTCATTGCACCATAAAATCACTTTATATTGACGTTCATTATATTCATATTGAACTTTTTATATGCAAAATTAGTTTGTATCATAAGAAAACAACGATTTCTAAAATTGCATTACACGCCCTTTTCAAATGAGCATTACTTCTTTGCAACCTTCTTATTTATACTCTAGCACCGTTTCTTGTAATCTAATATGGGAACTCTCTGAAAATGGATGCAGAGTATAAATATTCTAATAATACCTTGCAAAGATATTAAATAAAATCCTCATTATGATAATGTCCATGATTTACGTATTATTAAGAAGGTGCTAAAGATACGCTTTCATGTGGAATTACTGAACAAAAATAACCATCAAAGAGCAAATAGTCATAAATAGATATTGATGAATATGAATTCCGCAGTCAGTGACACTCACTTTAACCTGAAGAGTTTTCATTAAATTGTTCATAAAAAAATTTCAATCTCTTCCAGAGTATCTGAAATCCATTCTTGGCAGCAGGTCTGTATAATTTATTTATATAGCTAAAACCCTTCTGATTTAAAACTGATATATTGTATAAATAATTATAATCTAAAATCTACTTTCACGATAGAAGGATCATACGCTCAGCAGATACAGAGCTACGCCCTTTTTCAAATTGCGCCCGAAGTCAGAACTAAAGAATGAGATTCACTCGAACTAGTAGTGAACAGTTTTTACTATTCCTAACAAATTTCTTCTTTGTAAGTCTAAGAAATTAAAATTGTAAATCGCTAATAATCTAAAATAAAAGGAATAGAACACATATAGCACATCAGTGGGAATACGAAATTTCTAAAATGAGAAGTCAAATACTGATATTTATTTTTCTTTAATTTAGGACCCATTTAAACCGTATGATTCAGGTTACCTCACTTAATTAAGAGATCCCCGAAGAAGGATCACTTTACGGCTTTTTTGTAAAATTCATCTCCAAGTAGCGCACATAATTAAGAGTCTGTAACCTCTAAAGGAGATGTGAATCTTTTTCTCTTTCTTTTATTTTCTCTTTCTTTTAAACTACCAACATACCAGACTTCTTTATTCTAAAATGTTTCCTGTTTTTAAACTGTATTATGTTCTGTAATATACTCAGGCTTATCTCATTTCTTCAATACGTAGATATCAAACGAACTATCGAACTAGATTAACATATGAAAACAAATTCGGTTGGTATATATATATATATATATATACACACACACGCACACACATATATATATATATATATATATATATATATATTATATATATATATATATATATATATATATATATATATATATAAATATACATATTAAAGAAATGAGATCAGCCTGAGTATATTACGGAACATATCTGTACAGTTTAAAAACAGGATACATTTTAGAATAAAGAAGACTGGTAAGTTGGCAGCTTAAAAGCATGAGAAAAAGATTCTCATCTCCTTTAGAGGTTACAGTCTTAATGACATCCAATCAACTCTCTCTCTCTCTCTCTCTCTCACTTTTTCCCTCTCTCTCCTCAATAACACAAGCTCTATATCTCTCTCTCTCTCTCTCTCTCTCTCTCTCTCTCTCCCAAATGCCCTGATTCTTTCCACCTTTCTTCTTCCTAACACCCCCTCTATTCTTTCCCTTACTCCTTCTCCCTCCCATTCTCTTTCTCTGTCACATCCTTCCCAACGCCCACCCCCTTTGGTAATATCGATGTCTTGCCCCCACAATATTCTTTTTCCAGATAGTAAGTCGTATGCATATCAAAATCATGTATGATAAATTCGTAAAGTTTAATTACTTACTAAGTCTGCGGGCAGAACCAACCCCGTTTCAGTGAAGCCTATTCCACCCCCAACCCCCATCGGTGCCAATTGATGCTAGTGATGTCTTGCACCCCCAGTGCGGATGTCTAGGTAGTAAGTCAACAGTATACCTAGTTTGATGAGAATTATTCAATGCTTTTCAGAGTTATGTTGGCACATACATACAGACATTGTGCTTCTATCCATTTATGTATATATATACATATATATTTATATGATTATATATACTATATATATATATGTATATATATATTATATAATAATATATATATAATATGTGTAGAGATACATATATATAATATATATATATATATATATATATATATATAAGTCATATCACATTACTGTGATTCATAAACATATATCGGGCTACAAATATCCTTTAATATCTAATTCGCTCTACCTCGGAATAATATATTTTCATATATGTTTAACCAAAGGGGAATTTATTCAGGCGATAATAGAATTGCCGGCCGATGGGCACGAACCATCGACATCTTCAATTCCAGGACTGGCAGTGAAGCCTTAGCCCACCCCGCCACAGCAAGAGGATATAAGTTTATGCTGCCTCCCAACTCAAATATATATATATATATATAAGTATATATTTATATATATATATATATGTGTGTATATATATGTATATTTATATATACACACACACACACACACACACACACACACACACACACATATATATATATATATATATATATATATATATATATATATATATATATATATATATATATATATATATATTAACGAGTAAAATGTTCGAAGACTGCATGAGTGCGAACTCCCAAGCAGATGTTTCAAAAGTTTAACCTCCTTCGGAGGACGTTGCCAGAGGAAATTGAAGCCTAATCTTTGTAAGTTTTGATTTGTGCACATCTGTGCGTCTCGTCCCATTTTATTTGAAAGCATTTAACAAAAGTTATATATATATATATATATATATATATATATATATATATATATATATATATATATATATATGTGTGTGTGTGTGTGTGTGTGTATATGCTTAAAAAAATCACAGCAGATACACGTGACTTCATTAAATAAACGAATGCCACAGGAAAATGATAGGCCGAAATCCAAGCGCTTTCGTCTTTACTAAGACATCTTCAAGGAACGAATGAAATACAGTTGGAAAGAAAAATATCAGGTAAAGAACAAGATCAAGAATACCAGATGGTTAATTGTCAAAATGGTAAAAATCAAAGAGGTAATCCAGGATTATCGGATATCACACGGTCACAAACTTAAACATAGATTTAACCCTAACAGAAACTACAACGTATCGTATCGTATAGTCCAAAACATGTAAAAACTGAATATATTAATTTTGTCGCTTATATTTATCTACAACCTTTTTCATTATGAAGGCATGAAGCTTAAAGAAACCAAGACTTAAATTTAGAATATTTCCATTAATTGACTAGATGAAACAAGATTCAATTATATTCTTTTTAACTGTGTCATTACATGGGATTAAGGCTCTTGCTTGACTCCAGTTAATAGGATGATCTAAATCTCTCATATGTATGAATAATGCATTCGATATCTGCCCAGTTCTTACAAAATATTGGCGCTGTTTGAGACATTGTGAAAGAGATCTACCGGTTTGTCCGTAATAGACTTTATCACACTCTTTGCTAGGAATTTCATGTATGCAGCTCGAAGATCTTCAGGAATTTTTTTATTACTAAACTCTTGACATTAATATTACTGAAAACAACATTTATGTTAAAAAGCTTTAAAATTCTAGGAATTCCTAAAAGGGCCCAGATCAGCTGATGTCGTCATGTAGTAGTAGAGACAACTAATAGATAAAGGGCCCACATCTGCTCATGGCGTCATTGCTCATGATGTAATCCTCATGTACGCTTATGAGATTGGTTTGGAGTGTGGGGCCCAGAGCCGCTCATGGCATGTGTAGTAGTTCATCTACGTACAAGAATAGTTTTTGGGGGTGACTCATCTGAGGTAAGAGTTGACATACGTACACTAACTCAGCATCATAAAAGTTCCTCATTGGACGAGTGCGTTGGGTGTTCGCCTACCGTTTCGGTTGTCGCGAGTTCGATTCCCCGCTCTGCCAACGTGGGATTCCACATTGGCAGAGCAGGGAATCGAACTCGCGACTACCGAAACGGTAGGCGAGGCACCCAACTCACTTGTCCAATGGGGAACTTTTACGATAATGAGTTACTACTACCACTGAGTGGTAGTAGTAGTAACTCATCATTGTAAAAGTTCCTCGTTGGACAAGTGGGTTAGGTGCTCGCCTACCGTTTCAGTAGTCACAAGTTAGAGAGTAGTAGTGGTAGATGGCATCATCGCTCATGATGTCATCCTCATGTACGCACATGAGGTTAGACCTTACGATACGTTGTAGTTTCTGTTAGGGTTAAATCTATGTTTAAGTTTGTGACCGTGTGATATTCGATAATCTTGGATTATCTCTTTAATTTTTACCCTTTTGACAATTAACCATCTGGCATTCTTGATCTTGTTGTTTACCTGATAACTTTATTTCCAACTGTATTTCATTTGTTCCTTGACAATGTTTTAGTAAAGACGAAAGCGCTTGGATTTCTGCCTATCATTTTCCTGTGGCATTCACTTATATATATATATATATATATATATATATATATATATATATATATATATATATATATATATATATATATACGTGTGTGTGTGTGTGTGTGTTTCTGTATATACATATTATATATATATATATATATATATAATATATATATATATATATATATATATATATATGAGTAACTTCTTGGTCACGAAGTATATAAAACGTGATGCTATGTATAAATAAAGGTTTTTTTGCCACGAATGGAAAAAAATGAAAAAGCGAGATAGCCGAGTACTTTCAGTCCTATTCGGGCCGAAAGTACTCGGCTATCTCGCTTTTTCATTTTTTTCCTTCGTGGCAAAAACACCTTTATATACGATATATATATACCTATATTATATAATATAGATATTATATATATATATAATATATAAAAATATATATTATATAGATATATATATATAGATTACAATATATAATTTAAAATATAAATAAATATATATATATATATAGAAATTTATATATTATACATATATAAATATATCTATTAGATATAGACATTATTATATATAATAGATATATATATATAATATAGATTATATATAATAATTATATTATTAATTTATATAGATATACCTATATGAATATATATATATATATGTATATAGGGATATATCTAGTCTATTTTATCTTATATTATTATATTATTAATACCTTAATTTAATATATACATAATTATATAATAATATATATAGATATATATATTAGAAATTATTATGATGATATATATCTATGGTAATATATAAGATCGATAGATATATATATATATAGCATATAGAGATATATATATATAGAATATATATATATATATATATAGAAAGAATATTTCTCATAGATAGATATATACGAATGATTATACATTATATATAATATATATATAATAGATAATATATTATATATATAAGATATATAGATGATACATAGGATAAACCAGAGATAGAATAGAATATATAATATAGATATAAGATATATACATATATATCTAAATTATAGATATATAGGATAAGATATATGATAGATATAGGATATACTAGTATATTATATATATATATATTATATGTATATATATATATATATATAAGATATATATATATATAATATTAAACATAGATATACATATATATTAACATTATATTATATGATTATCTATATATATAAATATATATATATATAAGAGATCAATAAGTAATCTAGATATAATATATATGGATCTATATATAATTATATAACCTTATATATATATATATTACATATAGATAGATAATATATATAATAATATATTATATCTATATATAGATATATATAATATTATATAAATTATTTATAGATATATGTATTATATATTTATACTTATATTATCTATAAATAAATTCAGATATATATATATATATTATATAGAGGAAGGATATTACTCTTTAATTACTTATATATATATATTATATATATATATATATATATTATATATAAGAATAAACATATAGATACTTAGATAGGATATATAATATATTATTATATGTATAATATTTATATTATAGATTCTATAATATATCTATATATATATAGATATATGATAATCTTATATTATGTATTCTATATATATATATATATATATAATATATATATGATATATATATTAGTGTATAATATTATAATTTTTTATATATATATAATAATAGATATTATAGATATATATTCGTTGAATACTTTCTTCATAGTTATGCGTTAATGATCTTCAATAATAATGATAATAATAATAATAGTAATAATAATAATAATAATAATGACAATACATCTAATATCTACCAAACGATCAATGAGATGGCCATAAATGACTTTAGAGTTCTCTTCTGTTTAGAATATATATTTTCACCTTTGTCAACAGAACTCTCATTCTTGCTTAAACTCCCGTTGTGAACGTTAAAATTAGAAATAATGAGGAGGGTCAAGTTGCCCCGGACCTCTTCTTGATCACGCACTTTCACAAGCTGCTTAACATTCTGCATCTGCAAAGATTTCAAGGGGAAGAATCATACCGAAAAATAAAATCTAAAATGATTACAGAGAGAGAAAGAGAGAGAGAGAGAGAGAAAGAGAGAGAGAGAGAGAGAGAGAGAGAGAGAGAGAGAGAGAGAGAGAGAGACCTAATGACTAAAATTCCTGTTTAACTTTAAAAGACACTTACTGCAATAGTACTCTACATATATGATCTCTATTGCACAACTACAAAGAAGCAAAAATCCTCTTCCAATATCTGTATAGACATTGCTTGAGAAAATGAATGCAAATGACTTACAGATTGAGCATCTAACTTTTAAGGGTGAGGATTTCAGAATTAGGTGCCCTGAAACAAGCAACAATTAGGCAATAAAAAAAGAATGATAACTTGTTGCAAGATACAGACAGATTTAATTAAGCATAACAGCAAGAATATGCCATAGATATAAGCTTTAAGTGAACCTTTAGATTAGTTTCAGTTCTTGTTTCCAGATGAGAACTAACAAAAGTTAACACACAGGTTTAAAATAAACGAAGTAGGTGCAAATAATTCGATTTCTTGGCCCTAAATTATAAGAGATATCAATCTACCCGGAGGTTTCCCTTTCGCCCACTAAATAAGAATATGTAATACATCATTCAAATAAATGATATTTAGAGTGCGTGAGATAAAGACAGAGTAGTTGGTCAAGTCTTTCCTTTAATCTTTACGGTATGCAGCACAATGCTATCGATTATCATGTGCCTTTACTCATAAACTAAAGCCACTAGTGTAGAGAGCTCACGTATACATCTGCTGTAATGCTTAACAGTTTCCATTATACCAAACCCCACTATAAAATTCCTAATTTTAAAGATGCTGGCATCTGAAGCTGAAAATCAGTTAACCAAAAACAAATACATGGGCTAAATATCTCAGTCTTCATTTAGTTGTCAAGTTCATCACCGAAAAGCAGGTATGATCTCGTTACATTTGAAATTGATGCGTACACGGCATTCATGGTATAGTCAGCGAAATTTTGAGGATCCTCCGGGATTTTGAGTTATTCTCATTTTCTTTAATTCTGAGGACAAAGTATAATCATTCATGTAGACTCACTATATAATAATAGTTTCCCATCTCTAAAGAGAAAATAGTCTTGTCATCACACCAAATCAAGTCGCCCACCAGCTCCTCTTGACTGGGAAACTCCACAATGGGGAACAAGCTGCTTGAACTAGATGAAAGAGGAGATGAAGAACACCCTAGCAGCAAGCGATGACGAGTTCCATAATTTTACAATGACAGGACTTGACGAGGCCTTCAAGTCCCTGAAAAGGTACTTGGTCTCGGTGCCATCTGCATCGGGATCATTCTCCATTTCGATAGTCAAACCAAAGAATGGATTCTAGCACTCTATAATACAAGTGCAAACACATTTAGAATCCCTAAGATCTGGAGCAGAGCCTGCGTAGTCGCATTGCTGAAACCAAAGAAAGAGTCTAAGCTCGCAAAAAACTATAGCCCACTATCTTTGTTTTGCATTTTATTCAAGTTGAATGAACGCTCCAATCTTGGCCTATCACCCCCAATGTCGACGATGCGTTGGGTTCTGCAGGATTCAGAGCGGGGACGTCTAGCTGTGATCATGTACTAAACCTGACACCAGTCCATAGAGGAAGGACACTGAAAAGGTCTCGCGTTGGTGTTGGGAAGACGAGGGATAACCTCCACAAGTGAGGCTACATTCTCCCACCCAATTCCCTCTGTGGCCACCAAGTGCAAACCATGATCACATCTAGACAAACTGTGGATTGGGTCCAACATTTACTGAAGATGAGCTCTACAGTGCTAATGAAGCTGCCCAAAGATGGCTTATGTGCTGGCGCGACAAGATTTGAAGGAATCACACAGGAGATATTCCCTAATGGTATCCATTACTCTCTTTTTCATTCTTACGTGATTTTTCACACGGCTTTTCCTAAGTCTAACAATCACCCTCTTTCTTTCTTTTCAAATATGTATGAAATTCTGTTGCTGACGACGATTTTGAAACCCTTCGTTCGTCTGTTTTTATAATATTCGTTCCTACTAGCCTCATGCTGGGAATTATGATTGCTCGATTGGATGTATAATTTGAGCTAAACTATGAGGTTATTCAGCGCTGAAACGAAAATTGACGGTAAAAGGTTAGAAAGGCGAAACTGCAGTAAAACCTCTCAGTTGCTCTATGAATCAATTGTTATGGAATGGAAGAAAGAGAATATGAAAGGAGGTACAGGAAATGAAGCGAAAGGTGATGCAGCTAGGGGCCGAAGGCACGCTTCAAAGAACATTTAAGTAATGCTTACAGTGCACTGCACGAGGTGCAATGACGGTATTACCCCACTACGGAGCGGTGGGGGTTGGGGGTAGATTTCTGTTGTTATATCCCTTCTTTTATGATAAATTTTGAAAGAAGTATGGTTATTTTCAGACAATTTCGTTAAGCGGTAAATAAAGCACAGTGTCACGGAACAATTTAATTACTTAACAGCAATAAAATATCTGATGAGTTATGCACAATGGTCGGACAGAATGTCATAAATTTTCCTTCCAGGATGTCGTGACTTTTCCTTCCAGAAATATCTTGCCAGGAATTTCTTACAAAGAACTGTATGGAAGAATTTAATGATGCTGGGGAAAAGAGATAAGAAAATCGTCATTAATTTTTGACATTTATTTCTAAAAAGATATGATGACTCATTCCACACGGTCGAACATCTAATCAAATTAAGGATTGTTGCACGAAAAGTTATTTTAAAGAATCAGAATTGTTTTACTCATTATAAAAAGTTGAGTAATCCATATTGGCCGTGAATTCGCCATTTGATTCATTTTACTTGAGCTACATAAACCCATTTCGTAATTGTTTAGATGAGTTAGTGAGAGATATATACAATGTAATAAAGAAAATATGAAAGTCAGCCAGCTTTATCAGTTTCCTAAAAATCAGGCTGCACAGAGAAATCTTTATTGTTGGACTGAAACAAAAATACATAGAACATATGTTGTGTTATTAATTAAAAGCATCTCAACAGACAAAAAGAATTATGGCCTTGTAATAATTTCATATTGTTATTTGCGATATTTAACAGGGATCTGTTGTAAAGCTCCAAATCTTCGTGTAATTTTTAAAAAAAGATACCTCTTAATCAATGTTTCTAGTAAAATTTTTTAAATCTTTGAGATAAAACATATTTGCAAGCTCCCCACATTAAAGACAATTTTGTAACTATTTTCGCTAAGATGCTCAACTCTCAAATTAATTGATAGTGTTTACTGTAGGAATCTACAGTATACTTGTCGTTTTGTAAATGCTTATTGCAGAAAGTAATAAAATCTCCCTTGCCAATATGTACGGTCTGAAAGTTAAACAAACACAGACACACACAACACACACAGACACACACACAGATAGAGAGAGAGAGAGAGAGAGAGAGAGAGAGAGAGAGAGAGAGAGAGAGAGAGAGCGGGGAAGTTGTTGGTGAGAGGGAACTGATCTTGTACCACCTCATTACTGTCCTGGACACTCCAGGAGTAAAACTTTGGTAAAGATGGATATACTGGAGCAACAAAGTTTCTTGTGACATTAATTTTAGGGTTACTAGGCTGAGTCATGTACAGCTATTCTGGAAAAGCTCTAGTTGATAGGCAATTTTCACCTTAACAAAAAAATTTGTGAATTGGGGATACTTTCTATGATTAAATTTCCATAGCAGTGTTATATGAATGACATTTATTTCATTGGTCCTTCAAAATTTAAGGGATGTCGATGTCAGTATGTAATTCCACAGGGAGAAAGTGTAATTTTCTCTATCTTATTACATCTTATTACTGTGCAAATGATACTTTTGATATGATTTCCATTCATATATATATATATATATATATATATAATATATATATATATATATAATATATATGTGTGTGTGTGTGTGTGTGTGTGTGTGTGTGTGTGTGTGTGCTAGATGACATATCCTGTGCTTCCTGGGATAACTGAATGACAGATAATAGTCTCTCTTTCTCTCTCTCCTCCAGAGCCCCTCTACTCTCTCTCTCTTTTTCACTCTCGCCCTTCCCTGTTAAGATAGTTGCTTCAATTACATTGTCCAGCATTTTTGTAATTTCATATTTCACCACTTCTCATCCCTATAACTATTGGGGCTGGACTTGGACTCAAAAGGCATCGGGAGTGTCACTATTCATCTCAGCGACCTCGAAAATTATGGAATAGACACTAATACCTCTCGTTTTCGGTTACTTTAATTAGTCAGCCCCTTCCCACCTGTTTTCACTAACCCCTCATCAGGGCTGAACTTGGACTTGAAGTGTCATTCTTTTTTTTTCAGCATCCTCAAAAACTATGGATTAAACACTAATATCTGTTGTTTTTGGTAATTTTTCCATTTCACCCCCTTCCCACACCCGCCCCTAAGCCAACCAACGGTCCGATTTTAATTCTGTTTTCATCATGATCGTCCCCGATTTGATATTGACTTCTATTTAAAATGTCACCAAAATCGGTCAAGAAATATGGATTTATATAGCGTTCATACAAAACAGGCATTTTCCTATTTAAATACATAGATATATACATAAATAATATACTTATCTTTTCACTTAATTTTTCATTGATGCCAAAGGCCGACAACTAAAATCCAATAGAATTGCCACTTTGAAGGGCGAATCGTTCCATTTTGCACTAATTGCAGAGTTATATCTCTTTTTACTGACTATAATGCATTTCCATGCTTTATATTGGTTAAATGCGATATTGGCATTAACCATGGATATATTTACCTTTTATATCAATAACCATTTCACTGCCCTCAACCTGGCGTTACGCGTTTTTACAGTCACATAGCGAGAAGAAGCACTTGCCTTCAATTTACATTCAGAGATATCTTCATAGGAAATAGAATTCTTGCTTTTTCTTTTGCTTTTTGTGTAGAGAGGAGAGAGAGAGAGAGAGAGAGAGAGAGAGAGAGAGATTTTTGTTCGTGAAGTATTCCTGTTAAATATTTTCTTATTGTCTACATCGAATCATCTGTAACAATACGCATTTCAGTGATCATCGTTGTTGCCACCCAAATTACAACCAGCCTATTGAAACCGTTCTCAAGATCACTGGAATACCGTAGGATTATTCAGATGCTCCTTGAACCCACTAATACCCTGGAATCACCGAATTGATCCTGGAAATCGCAATAATTAGCTGTGGAACAGTACTCCCGAATGCAGGAATTATCAAGGTCTTTGAGTCACAGAAATGCCCCAATAACAAACGATTACCCTTCAAAAATATCTACATGTCTCAAGGAAAGCCAAATACATATTTTAGCCATAAAGATACTTTCGAATCACTAATCCCCTTAATTTCCAAGAATTAATGAAAACCCCCTGATAATCACTTGAATGTCCAACATAACTATGGAAATGCACACAAAGTAACCGCAATCCCCAGAAATAACTCACGGTTTTAACGAAAGAACACCCGATATCACAAAAATATATGCACAGCCAGAATTTCGTTTGAAAAATTCTGAAATTCTCCAAGAAAACACCGAAAATCAACTTTTCGTTCTCGTGTCAATAATGTTTTCTCTAACAATAAAGGACAATGCATATTTTCAGCTATCTCCTCAAGGATTTTCCTGGATTACTCTGATGGTATGGGAAGAGCAAGTGAATGAAAAGACACGGAGATTATGAGTCACAATACCTGAGACAAATTGAAATAAAGAATATGCCTAAGTTTTTATTACTTCACTGCGTAAGTTGACAGATGCACAATGGGATTCGAATCCACGACATTAAACTTTCTACCCCCAAGGGTACAGGAAGTATGGAGAGGGATAACCTGTATCCTTCCATGTACAGAAAGCATTATCTGCAACGTCTCTATCCTGTATTGAATATAATTGAGATTTGTCAGTTCTTTTGATATTCATTCAGTTTGTAGCGATAAGACAATATCTAGAGCTTTAATATGAAATGTACTTTTACATAAAAATAATAATAATTAGAATTATATTGAAAATGATGATGATAATGTTGATAGCAATATAATGGTAAAGTTTGCTAAAAAGCATGAGGCGTTTTATTTATTAATATTTAAATAAATTTATCTTAACGGTTTTTACAAACGGTATGCAGTTTTATAGCAGAAGGTAATGAAATCGCCGTACTGTAATTTATTTCCTGCTTTAATCCGACATATCAAAGTTTTGGGAACGAATAGACACAACACAAATAAACACTCACACACAAACACACCAACCCACACACATAATATATATATATATATATATATATATACATATATATATATATATATATATATATATATATATATATATATATATATAGAATTATATATATATATATTATTATATTATATATATATATATATATATATATATATATATATATAGTATATATATATATATATATGTATATATATATATATATATATATATATATATATATATATAAATATATATATATATATATATATATATAGTGAATGTTGCATGTTTGCACCTTTTGAGCTCTATAGAAATCGAACCGCTTGACTGATCTATAAAGAATTTGGTACGTGGCCTTCACTTGACCCAACTTAAATAAAGGGTCGGTTTTAAACTTGTATCTCCTTCCCTTTCCCCTTCCCATTCCCCAATCCCCCTACCTTTTGCCCGAAACGGGGCTGGTGCTTCCCTTAGACTTATTAACTAATGTGGTAAATAAATTCTACGAATCTGCCATACCTCATCTTATTTATTCGATACCATGGGAATATATTAAAAACACTTTTTTCCCCGTGATTAATAATTCTGTATCAAGGTTTGTGTTTAGGTTTATTGAGGGGTGTGTTTAGGTTTAATGTGGGGTGCGTGTGTTTAAATCTGTATGATAACAATGTCCGAAAAAAAAAAAAACTCTTAACCAGTCGGTTCGTTGATACTTTTGGATATGCTTTCCACTGGAAACCTAGAACCTAAATTAAACATTGAAGAAAATAGCCTTTTGTCTACCTCAGGCTTCAGTCTGAGTTGGGTGAAATAATGTCCTGGCACTAAACCATCCTGCTGTTATTTCATCCTGAAGTTCCACTTCTTTATTTTCAGTGGAAACCGTTTCCAACATATATTTCAGAGCTGAGAAGTTAGGAGTTCGTAGTATACCGTCCATTTTATTTGCACCAATATCGTTTTAAGAGGCATTGTCAAAAGCCCTAAAATAAAAGAATTAACACAACGCAGAAATTGTCTAATTTGAACAAAAGTGTCATCATCTCCTTTATGCCTAAAATGATTGTAATTTGCTGCAGAAAACAATCATCAATGTACAGATAATTCAGGCTTAATGATATTCCAGCAATTGGATGCAGTTGAAGACTTGTCAAACCATTTGGTGAAAGACAATAGAAAAAGAGAGAGAGAGAGAGAGAGAGAGAGAGAGAGAGAGAGAGAGAGAGAGAGAGAGAGAGAGAGATTAGCCTACTCTACAGCTGATAAGGGATGTAGGATCAAGGTGATAAGATTAAAGAATATATTATATGTGATAATAAATAATATTCAAGATGCTCTTCCCTCCCATTTAGACACCCAGTTCACTGATCTTGATGACCATGAAAGGAGTAATAATCTTCAGAAAGTTACGTACTAACTAAGATATTGCCGACCACTAAATTAGCAGGTCCTCCCCCGCTAACCTAGCGCGCCCCCCCCCCCCCCCCCCCCGAAAAAAAAAACACTCAACACTAAGAGAACATTCGGCGAAAAAGAACCGCAAATGAAAAATAAAATTGTTTATTTGATAGTTTTTTTTTTTTTAGAGGGGTTATGGTATTCGTATATGAATTCCAATTACCATAAATTAGGAGTACAGGTTACTTTAAAGATCCTATAGAAGATCACTTAACTTGAACTTGAGGCCACCTCCCCTCTTCCTGAAATGGCTATTTGATTTTAGTCGTAGTAAGTGAACCCCCTTAAAATCTTCGTTTACAAGTTTACAAGAGGCATACTATCTTGTTATCGCGACCGGAAATGTTACAAAATTATAAAGCATTTGTATAGCAACAGTTATTTCTTTTATTTATTTATTTTTCTTTAACTTCAGCGCTGCTTTTGTGCTTTTTTACTTTAACTGGGAAGTTATTTTGGAGAGTGGGGTGAGAAAGTAAGGATGAATCACTGGTGACCTTTTCTAGATGTTCAACTTCCGGTTAAAATCAGTTAAAGGTCTAAAGTCATGGTAATGGATTTTCTTAGGTGTACACCGTCATACCTAGCTATATATTTGTCGCATAACCCTTTACTGATATTTTTAATGGCAATCGTCAACGAACTAACGATACGAAATACGTTTGTGTTTTAATGTTGTTCAATGGACACCTATTTTTGGGGGGTTAAAGGCTTCAGTAGAGGTTATATACTTGTGGCATACGTTTTATAATAAAAAATACTAGAAGACATCACTATGATTATATATACAAAACCAGAACTTTAATCGAAGGTTTTGGGGAGAATGTAAGTATTTTATTACTAGCTACGTATTTCTGATATCATTTTCATAACAATTACTCTATAATTAAGTTAGCAAGTTTTATCAACAAGTACTAATGATTACAGCATCAAAATCGGTTGAATATGTATATATATATATATATATATATATTATATATATATATATATATATATATATATATATATATATATATATATTAACAACGGGAGCGTCGCCCCCGCTATTTTCATATTTAGTAAGCGTTTAGCCATTGCGGAAGGCGAACTGGTAACGCTCAGACCCCCCCACTCTCTCTCTCTCTCTCTCAAGGCGATCACTGGCAATAGCCCGCCCTCTCTCTCTCTCTCTCTCCTCTCTCTCTCTCTCTCTCTCTCTACTCTCTCTCTCTCTCTCTCTCTTTCTCTCACGCAACCTCCACTCCATTATCTAAGGTCACCAAATCAGAGTCGGAGCTACAAAAACATACGTTTATTCAAAGCAAAGTACTAATTGAATGATTCAGGTTCTTACCGGATAATTAATGGAATGGTAACTCACAGATCAATTAACTCAGATAACCCCCGGGTATATATATAGTCTTAATCAGTAATAGCCAAACACCAATTATCTCCTCTCCAAAATACAATCCCCTCACTAGGACACTTAGTCCCCTCCACAAGGACACTTAGCGCCCTCACTAGGACCGCCTATTGCAGCTTGGAATGTCAACACTGAAACAAATATAACTTTCACAGAGCTATCCCGGCATCTTGCCTTTTCTCCCGTAGCTGTCTCCCTAGTTCTTGGCTAAACTATGCCATTAAGAACGGGCATAGTTCGCACACGTACACATGAATTCACACTCATCAGTAACTGGTCGCAGCCAGTTTTCAAAGACACCTTGAAGAAGCCCTCATGGCACTGATATGGTTAGGTAAGGAACTTTAACATCATACCACCCAAAAAAAGAGTTATCAGCATTCTTAGGTTGTCGCCCGGACTCTGTCTCCATGGGAAGTTAAATATGATGAATCTCCAATTTCTAAGAAATGTCACAACGATACATATTATCAGTCTTTATTTAATACATATATATATATATATATATATATATATATATATATATATATATATATATATATATATATATATATATATATATATATATATATATATATATATATATATATATATATATATATATATATATATATATATATATATATATATATATATATATATATATATATATATATATATATGTATGTTACAACCAATTTCGATGCTATAATCATTAGTATTTGTTGATAAAACTTGACAAACCTAATTATAAGGAGATTTTTGGGAAAACGATATCAGAAATACGTAGCTGGTAATAAAACACTCATATTCTCCCCAAAACCTTCGATTAACTAAAGTTTCGGTTTTGTATTTATAATCATAGTGATTATTTCTGGTATATATACATATATATGTATATATGTATATATATATATATATATATATATATATATATATATATATATATATATATATATGTGTGCGTGTGTGTGTGTGTGTGTATGTGTGTCTGTGTGTATCTGTGTGTAATGATTGTGTATTGTAACCTGATAGTGGTAACAACCAAATTTACTGAGTATAGAGTGGTTTTGGTGGATGTATACTCTATATTAAGCGGCCCTGTTCATCACTGAGTTAAATAATTTTAATATAAAGCATTTAAGTGACCTTTCATTACCATTATTACAAATTACCTACCTATACTATAGGATGAATTCTTGTAATAATTTGTGGGAGAAATTTTTTCCTTTAATCCAGCTAAATAAATGCAAAGAATATTACTCCAGACCAATGTGGATGGGCCTTTTATTTAAAATATAATAACTGTACAACAAACTTACTTGAAGCTTGGGCGTTCAAGTAGATACATACATAATTGAACTCTGGTGAGCTTATCTAAGTAAAATGAACCACTATATGTCACATTTTGGAGTTTGTAAAAAAAAAAAAAAAAAAAAAAATAGAATTAAAAATGAATCAGTCATTTGAAACTGTGGTTTGATGCATTTAATGTCATTGCATACCGAGATTTGCATCTAGTATTAAACGGCTAACAATTATTCACCACCAGATTTCTTATTCATCGAACTGAACTTTACTTATGGCTAAATGAACATCCCCGCAAGGTCATGTGATGATAGAATGATTGCCCTGTTTTTGGCAATGGTGACAGGGCTTACTGTGGATCATCTATTGGCAATTAAAGAAGAAATTGCATCGATGTGGTCTATGAGTTTAATATATTGTCAGCCAGAATACAGTTCTCGAACTGTTTTACCTTTACTTTAGTATGCATAAAATGCATTGTACCTAAGTTCGGATTAAATAGGTTATTCTAGAGTTCATGTCCTTTACAAGTTGTCTATTGCCCTCTTATTATAGGCAATTATAAAGATTCGGACGAGGAATTTTCCAATTATGTAGACAGTTGCAATACTCAAGGATAAATTACTATTATTTTATTATTATTATTATTATTATTATTATTATTATTATTATTATTATTATTATTATTATTATTATTATTATGACATAGAGTAAACATAAAAAAAAAAAAAAAACAGAAACAAAACATCTATTTCTCAGTCTCACTTTTACTCTACTTATTGTGATAGATCTTTACTTTCCTCATAAAACTTGAAGCGTTCTTCCCCAGATCACCTATTACAGTCCAAGTCGTCCTCAGTTTCAATTGCATCTTAACAATTTCCAACAAAAGTTTGGTCTATGTCCTTGTCAGCTAGACTTAGGTTTTTACTCTTCTCTATCAAACTCCTCCAGTAACTGCCACGTGAAAAAACGCTTGATCCATTTACTTCCTTATCTTTACACATGCTGCTTCACTCCTGTCCATTCCTATCATGCACCTTTCCAGCTTTCCCTAGTAGCACCATGCCCCTTTAAATTATCATCTGTATTCCGTAACCGTACAATTAGGAACAATTATTTCTTTTATCCATTCATTTCAACATTTTTCTCACCCATGTATACTTGACAAACCGGCGTCAACCATACTTTTACAACAAAACAACTGCGTCTCTCTTTTAGTCCCATCAATTTATGGTTTCTTTCTATTTCAAATTTAATTAAACTGCTTCTCTATCCTCTCCGTTCAACAAATCTCCAAAACACTAAATTTTTAATCTAGCTGAAGAGCACTTTTTAACCTTTTCACTTGTTGTGATCTCTGTTAGTCTTTCTGTTATTCCAAAGTCTTGCATTTTATGTAAGGGATCCAGTATCTCTTTATTTCCAACATTAATTTCTTCATGTTCATCTTCCATCGTCCATATTCAATAAATCATCAAATACACACTTCACTGACTCTGGACTCTCTTTCCTTCAGGTAGTATAATCTTTTGCCCTAAGATTAATTTGCTGATGAATATCTAGTACCATCTGAATTTACGTCTAATTTTACCCTCTTAAATATGTACTTACATTCTTATATTTTTCTCCTATAAAACTTTTCTCACTAATTTAGCTTCCACGTGTATACTTCTACTAATGATAATTTTTCTCTTACAAAAGCAACTGAAACAAGCCTCTAACCTCATAATCCCACCAATACCTGATATTTTTACCCTTTCTTTTATCAAATATTCAGAAATACTACTAGATGAAATTTCATTCTAACGACATTAAGGTCATATCTCATTGTTTCTAAACTGCAACATTTATATACGTCTTATGTGCTATTCTCACTCCCTTCTTATGGGACTCGTTTATCCCTATTAAACTATACCGTCATTTCAACCTTCCCATACGGTTAAAAGTGATATAATTATGTTTTCACTCTGTCCCTACATCTTAATGTCAAATATACTTTTACTGACAGAATACAAACTGCAGAGTTGTATGAAATACATCAAGTCAGTAGTGAGAATTGTTAGATAACGTAAGCAAGAGTATAATTCCGAGGGCTTATTGAAATATGGGAGGTGTGATGACGAAGGGATTTTGAAGCCATCATCTTTCCATATGAAAAGAAGTGTAGATATTAAATGTGATTTAAAAAATACACGCGTAAATGGTGAATGTAGAGAGAGATAGATCTGTAGAATAACGGGTGGCTACCGGTAAAAGACAGACAACTTCCACAGCCCTACAATAGCTGTTTCATCCACTTCAACCTAAGGCACTTTGGAATCCCATCATATCCTTCAACAAACCAGTATTTTTCACTGTACCCTGTAAATAACTTAGAAGATTTTTTTCCCCTGTAACTCTCCGTCCAGCCATTTATATGTCATCCTCTCCTACTTTAAGATTTCGAGATATATACCTTTAGTGTATGCTATCCTTCATGCCATCTTATCCATCTTAAATCTGAAAGATTCTTACCATTTTGTCCAATATAGAATTTATCACATGTGACAAAATCTACGTTGGTCAAACTCTTACTTCACTACGTGCAATTTCGTTAGTTATTAAGATAATTATATTTATAAATATACCGAGCCACATTACCGATATATACTCTAGTAGTATGTTGAAAGGAAATGCAATTGTGTACAAGAAAGATTTGATATGAAAATACATATTAGTCTGTGAATGTATGACTGAATTTTTTTTTTTCAAATAAACGGGAAAAAGGTTTTGCTCTAAGGGGCATAGATAAGACTTGTAATAATACTCTAAATCTTTACCCCACAAAAACAAGAATTATGAATAGCATTACTTGCAGATTTCAATGGTTTTTTCAATTTTTTAAGCTCGTATGTGTCTTTCTTTCAATTTTCCGTGTATATTATATATTATATTATATATATATATATATATATATATATATATATATATATATATATATATATATATATATATATATATATATGTATATATGTATATATATATATATATATATATATATATATATATATATATATATATATATGTGTGTGTGTGTGTGTGTGTGTATACATACATACACACACACACACACACACATATATATATATATATATATATATATATATATATATATATATATATATATATATATATATATATATATATGTGTGTGTGTGTGTGTGTGTGTGTGTGTGTGTGTTACGAGTGCTATTTTTATACTCTCTTTTCTCTTTTCTTCTGTTAACGTTGCATACCTATGGTTTCTTTATTCTCTTCTTCTTCTGGTTCTCTTCGTAGCTACGGGTAATGTTTGGAAGGTTATTTGTTATATGGGCTTACCTTCAATTATCACTTGCGAAGAGTTTCTCTTCTCATAGGAACATTGTAAATTATTTTAATTGGGTTTCCATGTCTCACAGGAGGTCTTTCTTTACATGGCGTGGATACGTTCCATGGATTCTGGGCAAGTTAAAGACCACTTAATTAATTTGCTTATAATAAGAAAAAAGTATAAGTTTCACAACACAACACTACACTACACTGGAACAGAGGGAGAAGGGATACAGCCTCCCCGTATAAGGCCTTATTCTTAACTGATTTTTTCTAGGAGCTCAAATGAAGTTTGAACCTAACTGATTCAATGAGCTCCTCCTTAACTACTCTCTAAGACACATCATACTTCTTCTTGAGTTGCTTCCCTTACTTCCGGTGCCACCTCTAGATTAGTCTGATTGGTTTTGTCTCTTGACGGTAACCACCCACTGAAGGAGTCAAAGTTCATAGTTTCTGGTGAGGTTTGCATTTTACTGTTTTGGAAATCGAGTGCCCGTGTTTGGTCTAGTTTTCGGATCTGCTATTCGTGCAGTCTTATGCTGCAAACATCTACTCTCTTTTCTACCTTAACTTCTGGTAGATTCTTCATCACTCTACCCTCACTATATATTTTTCTACCAGTGGTTTTTTCCTAACTAAATTGTCCCTACCTATTCTCTGGACAGACTCTTGTTGTTTCCTAACACACACACACACACACACACATATATATATATATATATATATATATATATATATATATATATATATATATATATATATGTGTGTTGTGTGTATATATATATTATATAATTATATATATATATATATATATATATATATATATATACTATACACGGACAAATGAAAGAAAGGTACATACGAGCTTAAAAAATTGAAAAAAAAAACCATTGAAATCAGCAAGTAATGCTATGCATAATTCTTGTTTTTGTGGGATAACTCATTTAGAGTATTATTATAAGTCTTACCTATTCCCCTTAGAGCAAAACCTTTTACCTGTTTATTTGGAAAAAAATTTCAGTCATTCATTCCCAGACTAATATATATTTTCATATCAAATCTTTCTTGTACACAACTGCATTTCCTGGGAACAGAGTGAAAACATAATTATATCAATTTTAACCGTATGGGAAGGTTGAAATGACGGCATAGTATAATAGGGATAAACGAGTATGTGTGTGTGTATATATATAACATGGGGGAAGGACCCCCAGTATCCATAAGGTAAGCGTGGACACGAAACGGAAGGCAGACCCACACACCCTATTACACACACAGGCTCTCTCTCTCTCTCTCTCTCCCGGCAATCACCCCCTCTCTCTCTCTCTCTCTCTCCATTCTAACAGGTAATGAAAATGAGAGAGTTGCATCATAACATAACGTTTATTTACAAGAATAAATAAATCAATTAACCAAGTAATCCAGTCTTACAGACTAACTCAAAAACAGTACATTGTCAAGTCACCCAAAAGTCCACACCCCTCCGGGAACTCTTTTGTCCCCCCGAAATCCAGATCCGTCTGTTTCAAAGATACAGAACACATCCCGGTAAGTACACACACAAGTTCAAAGACAAAGTTAATAAAATGGAACATCTTACAAGATATCAAACAAGCCATCCCTTTGGCTAAAGTAATTCAACTTGGCTAAAGTAATTCAACTCACCCATTTCAGCCGGAATATCTCACTCACTGATAAATAAAAACACTTTGGCATCTGCCATCGTGGCTTTGCCTTCCCCCACGAATCTCTGTGCAAGTCTTCCCATAGACTTGGCTAGTGATACATTATGAATAGAAGAGGCGCACACGCACATACGAACACACAGTTCGATAGCGCCTCGCGGTTCTAGCTGCATCTAGTTTCACAAAGGCACTTTGAGAAGAGTTCATAAACTGTCGTACATTGACTTCCTGAATTAAGCACTTTTATCTCACGCCACCCCCTAGAAACTCATTGATCAGCTACTCTCAGGTCGTCACTCCTGCACTGTTCTCCACATTCCATAGGTCACAGAGAACGCACGAACAATATATTATTAATCAAAACCCCTAGGCCTTACATATATATATATGTATATATATATATATATATATATATATATATATATATATATATATATATATATATATATATATATATATATATATATATATATATATATATATATATATATATATATATATATATATATATATATATATATATATATAATATATATAATATACTATCATACATACATACATACATACATACATACATACATATGCATATAATGCAATTTTTCTTTATTTATACGCATGCCGGAATATAATAAATCTTCTTATACACACAGACATTGATTTTTTGGGGAAATTATGTTGTTAAATGTTGGCAACGACGCTGGAGGTATCTGGCGTTACTAGTTTTGGTATCATTTCCTGAAAGTTTCCCAGTAATTATCAACTGGATTTCCAGAGGGTTAACCATATGACAAGGGCTTTGTTTGTAAGTGAATTTTGACAAATCTTTTAAAATATGAGAAAAGAATAACGCTGGTCATAATAAGAAAAACGAAATATCCATACTGGCCCTGTTTCATTAAACATACTCAGCTTATTTATCATATATCAAAATGAGCTCAAAATATTCTTCAACAACCTTCATCCTGACTAAATACAAATATTTAATTTCTCTTGATTTTTAAGTTACTCTCAAGCCCACTGAATGTAACAGCAGTGCAAAATATATTCCTTAAAGCAACTGATTAAATATCATACAAGACTAAGTTCTTATGATCGCAATTTCATGAAATTTTAATAGTCGCTAAAATAATTAGGTTTTCACGAACACTCACGCATTGCACAGACTTGACCCCGAAGCAGGTAAGAGAACCGCCATGCGCAAAGTAAGTCGCTTATCGACCTTGGATCATTGTTATGAACATGCTAGATTCCCATCAAGTATGACCGAAATGGAACTATTGTCATTATTCAAAGAAATGTGTCTGAACGAAACTTTCGAATCGATTTGAATACATATCATGACAAAAGCTCTGGTAGGATTTTTACTGGTGCGTAGCATCAATACTCATACACACACACACTCACTCACTCTCACACACAGACACACATAAATATATATACACATATATATATATATATATATATATATATATATATATATATATATATATATATGTGTGTGTGTGTGTGTGTGTGTGTGTGCGCAGTGCGTGTGTGTGTGTGTGCGCATGCGTGTGTGTGTGTCTAAGTATAAATGAAAAAATAAATACATATATATATATATATATATATATATAGTAAGTATGTATAACTGAATTACGAAACTTTGGAACATGATAAATCCATAAATAAAGGTATAAGTCACGAAGGAAAAAATGAACAACGAAGTTTCCGCAAGATCTTTCGACGAAACGTCCTTTACTAAGTAAAGGACGTTGAACGTCGAAAGATCTTGCAGAAACTCTGTTGTTTATTTTTTCATTCCGGCTTATACCTTTATATATATATATATATATATATATATATATATATATATATATATATATATATATATATATATATATATATATGTATGTATATATATATATCTATATGTGTATATATATATATATAT
>NC_061107.1:135222937-135225437 GCF_015104395.2 Macrobrachium nipponense | reverse complement strand
TCTTTGGGAGATGTCTTTTGTTGGACGTTAATCAGGGATTTGGCTAAGGTGTTTGGGTAGGTAAATGCAAAAGGGTTAGATTTCACAAGGGTGTGGGTTACTCTCTTAATCGTCTCCAGGTGAGGAATTTTTATTTTATTGTTGGGTGTGTCTCTGGTCTTGTCTTTAGGGGGTCGGTAGAAAATTACATTTGCTTTTTGAATTGCTTTCTCAATTATATGGTCAGGATACTTTAAAGACGAAAGTTGCTTGCGAATTAGTTCAAATTCTTTTTCCAGGAAATCTAGGGAACAAATTCGTAAGGCTCTTAAGAATAGGTTGCTAGCTACACCTATCTTGATAGTAATGTCGTGATAGCTAAAGTAGTGAATATATGAAAGTGAGAACGTTGGTTTTCTGTATATGGTAAATTTGTATTCTGTCGTGTCTCTGATTATTAAAACATCAAGAAAAGGAATTTTGTTGTCTGTTTCCCATTCAACTTTAAATTTGATGCTGGGCACTAATGCATTTAATTTTGAGAGGAATTCATTAAAACTACCCCACTTATTATCCCAAAATATTAGGATCTCATCCACGTATCTCATCCACAGCATGTTTTTGGGTTTTATTGCATTTATTACTGTAGTTTCAAAGTATTCCATGTACAGATTGGCTAGAACAGGACTTAAAGGACTACCCATACTACACCCGAATTTTTGCTTGTAGAATGAATGATTCCCCGAATGAAAATACGTTATTTGATGCACATAATTCAACTAACTTTATTATTTTGTCAAGCGCCAATGGGAAATGATCTGAATAGGGGGATAATGTTTCCCTTAAAAACTGAAGAACGTCCTGTACTGGTACTTTTGTGAATAGGGAGTCTACGTCAAGGCTTAAAAGTTTTATGTTGTGAACTGGTATATGTGCTTCTCTGAATTTGTGACAAAAATCTTCCGAATGTTTAATGTGAATGGGAGAAAAAGTGTCTAAAAAAGGAGAAAGGAGGCCAGCTAACCATATAGAAATTTTGTAATTGAAAGCTGGGGCACATGAAACGATGGGTCTGAATGGAAGATTGTCTTTGTGAGTTTTGGGTAGGCCATAAAAGTAGGGTAATTTAGGATTAATTACTTTAAATTTCTCTAATAGTTCAATACTCTTTTTGTCTTGGCCAATTAATCTTACTTTCCGAAAAAATTCTGTGGGAATGTTTTGGAGGGGATTTTTCGTCAGTTTTTCGTAAGTGTCTGTGTCGCTAAGGAGCTGGTTGATTTTGTCGAGGTAGAAGTTTTTGTCCATTATTACAATTTTGCCGTCTTTGTCGGATCTACTTATTTTAACATCTAAAAGCATTTAGTAACACTCCTTTTAAACATATCTCTTCACGGCTGTAGTTTTTGTCAGATATGAATTTATCAAAAGCCAATAGCAAAAATTCGGGTGTAGTATGGGTAGTCCTTTAAGTCCTGTTTTAGCCAATCTGTACATGGAATACTTTGAAACTACAGTAATAAATGCAATAAAACCCAAAAACATTCTGTGGTTGAGATACGTGGATGATATCCTAACATTTTGGGATAATAAGTGGGGTAGTTTTAATGAATTCCTCTCAAAATTAAACGCATTAGTGCCCAGCATCAAATTTAAAGTTGAATGGGAAACAGACAACAAAATTCCTTTTCTTGATGTTTTAATAATCAGAGACACGACAGAATACAAATTTACCATATACAGAAAACCAACGTTCTCACTTTCATATATTCACTACTTTAGCTATCATGACATTACTATCAAGATAGGTGTAGCTAGCAACCTATTCTTAAGAGCCTTACGAATTTGTTCCCTAGATTTCCTGGAAAAAGAATTTGAACTAATTCGCAAGCAACTTTCGTCTTTAAAGTATCCTGACCATATAATTGAGAAAGCAATTCAAAAAGCAAACGTAATTTTCTACGGACCCCCTAAAGACAAGACCAGAGACACACACAACAATAAAATAAAAATTCCTCACCTGGAGACGATTAAGAGAGTAACCCACACCTTTGGGAAATCCAACACTTTTGCATTTACCTACCCAAACACCTTAGCCAAATCCCTGATTAACGTCCAACAAAAGACATCTCCCAAAGACCCTGGGGTCTATGAGATCCCATGCCAGGACTGTGACCAATCTTACATAGGATTTACAGGTAAATCACTTCCCCAGAGATTAATACAACACAAAAGGTCAGTTAGGTATGGACAACAGAACTCGGCAATTTTCAACCATATAAATGAACATAACCATAGAATAAACTGGAAATTGGTACAAGAGTCAAATGATGGAATCGGCCTTAATAAAAGAGAAGCAGGTAATGAACATCTCAAAAGGGGCGTGGATTTCAGATGTCGTCGACGAAGTTTTCATTCAACCAACGCTTAAGAAGATTAAAGAAAGATTATCAGCGGGGGTGACCTAAATTGGCTTACTTGTGGACTGATCTCTTGGTATAAATACCACCTTTTCTGTAAA
>NC_061107.1:135215437-135217937 GCF_015104395.2 Macrobrachium nipponense | reverse complement strand
CCACTAATCCTACTCCCTTCTGTCCGTCCAGGTTCTCAGTGCTAACAAATAATACGATATCAAACATATATTATGCAGATTGACGTGCCTCGTAGGAACAGGAAGCTTGTGGAAGATTAAAATTAATTGTCAAATATTCATTGAATTCAGTTGTTTAGGATTTGAACAAATTTATCTATACGGAAACCACTCGGATTCAAGCTGACATCGACATACACGGGACAAAATACTACTTAGGTATATCTTCAAAACTCAGGAAATAATTTGTATTATTCAAAACATATCTAGAACGAATAAAAACAAGTCAGAAACCCCAAGTACTATTGTCACAGTGCCTGTAGCCTCTGTCTATCCAGTTGGACTGCGGCATGACCAACTCGTGGATGTCTTTGAACAAATCTTGGAGAGGCAAATTTTGACAATCCCCCAAAAATGAAAAAGACTGTCTCCAAATATTCAACGCCAAATAGTGTCAATGTTTATCAGATCTAAATGGCGATTATGTACAAGCATGCTAAATTCCCAATAGCGCCTCGCTTCGATTCTCTGGAATGAAACTTTAACCTTTCTACTTTAGTCGGATATTATTACTTTACCTTTCAACAAAGATATATTGGAAATTAAGAAAAATTCATTCTCCCGTCACCATAATTTTTTTTTTTTTTAATATACAAATAAAATAAGCTCAAATGCTGAACAAGGGTAATATTTGAGTAGAATACAGTATATAAGAAAATATGACACACAAGTGCAAATAAGTACGCAGTATCTAAAATATGTATGTAAACTAAAGTTAATTTAATGAACAGACATCTTAGGAAATACCATCTCTTCGTTACTAGATCTTTCTCTCTAGCCAGTTACTCCTAAGTTGTTCTATGTTCGACCTTGAGGAATTAAAGTTAATTTTAAATGTTAGAATTACCATATGACTGGGTTAAGTGCGACTGAAAACATTACCAACTGCAGTTTTGCCAAACTGTTACAATTCTTGGAAATATCTGCCAGAATTTCATTAGCATTTTTATTTTCTGATGAATGATGAACTTGTCTATTGTAATTCAATAAAAATGTCAGCTGATTCATATCGGAGTCTTTAGAATTTGGAGGCTTATGAGATGTGTCAACTCCCAAGTTGAATATGTGATGTACAGTTGAAATCAAATAAGCCATTGTTTTTAGGAGAGTTTTTTTTATAAGTTTTCCTGGAATGAATTTAAGGGTAAAACCGTTCTTTAAAGTGCTGATTAGGGTCCCTGAAACCCTGAAGTGGAAAAATGGCCGAGTAGAAAACGCGGTTCCTTACCCTCATTTGGTGCAAACTGAATTTATCCCTAAGCAATCTCACTTTCTTGAATATCATCTTTGTTTTTAATATATATAATGTAGTTTAAATCCAATTTTTCCATGATGTATGAGAATTCATTTGTAAATAGAGTGATGCTTGTTACGGGAAAGCAAAGAGAGTTAATGAGATTTTTAACAAAGTAACAATGATGTTCTCATCGGGAATCGTTAATGACCAAAATCAGTCACATTCTTATGAAGTAGCTGGAAAACTATTAACGCTTTTGAAGAACGGTCCGCTCGTACATCACATCTCCCTAGGGTCCATATATGTTTGGAATAATGCCCTTGCTTATATTATCTAACAACTCTGTCCACTTACCTAAAGTCATTCGTAAAACAATGCATCATTTCTATCAGTGAAAGTATAACTGAAATTAAATTGTAGGAACTGAGTGGAAACGTAAATTGGTTATAACTGGATGGGAAGGTTGATAATACGTTACAAATGTAATAGGGTTAAGTGAATCTGATAAGAAGTAAGTGAGTACATTAGATGTATAAGAAAATTCTAGTTTAGAGACAAATACATTCGAAATGAACATATTTTCATTAAACAAAGGAGAACTGTATAGCTTGCTTTGTATCAACGCTACTTCATAAAACGGTTTCATCATTTAATATTCAAAATCAGTAACTCAGTGATTTGCAGTGTGGCAATAGAAAGGGATCTATCAAGTGTGATGTTTAAGCAGATGTTTCCTAGTTTGTTTTTTTTTATACATAATTATCTTTGAATCCTGTTATGCCAGTTAAAAAGACTGAAGTAGTCGTTTAAAAAAGGAATATGTTTCAATATTTAAACTTTTTTTTTTTTG
This sequence comes from Macrobrachium nipponense, assembly GCF_015104395.2. Lineage (NCBI taxonomy): Eukaryota > Metazoa > Arthropoda > Malacostraca > Decapoda > Palaemonidae > Macrobrachium > Macrobrachium nipponense. The sequence goes on along the minus strand of NC_061107.1, from coordinate 135,215,772 downwards.
TATTCATAACGGTTGCGTTTTCTATATTTGGCCGTTTTGCGTCTTTTGCAGGACCGTATGCCCAGTGCTAAGATGTGATTGGACTAGGGAAAGAAATAAGCCTACTTCATAGTTGTAAACACTGGATTCTGAAAGTAAGCCTAATTTGGTATAGGGCATAGCCATAAGTAGTAGGCCTATTTCTTGAAAAGATTGACTTGCTGCGATATTTTTGGCCTACTTCGTGACTGGGGTGTTAATACTGGACGACTTCCTTTTATATCTTGTTTGGGATTTCTTTTCCCAGATAGAAAATTCAAATAAGCATTGCGGTATGGTGCCTAAACCGTTCGGGA
>NC_061107.1:135185437-135210437 GCF_015104395.2 Macrobrachium nipponense | reverse complement strand
CTATTCATCTCAGCAGCCTCGAAAACTATGGATTAGTCACTAATATCTGTCATTTTGGTTATTTTTATGTCACCCCCTTCCAACCCCTTCTCACCCCACTTCTAATTGGGGATGATCTTTGTTACGAACTCCCTTTAGGAGGAAGTCGTAACTGGTTCTTTTATTTTAATCTTAAATCCAGTGACAAAAACAAATCAGTACGAGCGAGGAAAGACCAGAAAGACACATAGGCAAAAATTTAACAATATTTATTACACAATAAATGTACAAACACTGATGGCTCACAAAAAGTAATAAGTAGACAAAGCACAAAATGCCATCAAATAACTCAAAGAGTCACCTATAACTAAAGCTAAACCCTACTCATAGAGAAGAAACCAAATCTTAATCTTAATAAGGGACCCAAATAAATTTACCCACCACGCTAACCTATTACTAAATAGAAAGGAAAGAAGTGGAAGGACATACAAAAAGAAACAATAATCCTACCTAAGACATAACAATCTAAACCTTAATATACTATCAAACACTTTAGAAGACCATATAATTACACACTCTTTAAGGTGTAGCTAAAAATACACACAGATTGGTCCTATGACACAGACCAGTACTAATACAGACGAGTCCATATATCGCTCAAAAAATGCAGTCACAGTACGTCACTCCCATCAGAAGAACTGCACTTCAAAACCGTTGGTGGATATACACACTTTAGTCTACGGCTCACCAAAGATACAGGGGATGTTCCTCTTACCAGAGAGAAGACACCCTACTTGCTCCAACAAGGCCACTCTGGTGCTGATACAGTGGATACATCCATGAAAGACGAAAAAGGCTCTCGAGCCCAGAACCACACACAACTGCCAACGCCAAGATTTAAGCCAATAGGCCACTTAAATCACAGTTGCACGTCGTACTCCCACCTGTAGCTTCACATGCATAACTGCCTTTCACATTAAGATGCAGCTCAATGACAGCAGAGGTTGTTCTCTGTGAACAAGCGAGAAATCTTCACAATAGGAAGATGTATATATATAATCCACAACAGCAGACAGATCAGCAGCTCCAGAGTCTTCAACGGCCTTGAACTAGACTCTAGAATACTTTGGGAGAGTCACAAGTCACCTCTCCTTACCACACTCCCAGTCACCATAAAGAAAAATAAACAGAGTTACAAATTTGGCAAGGAAGCAAAAACATTGAGGAAGGCCGCACTTCAAACTGCACTCAATAGATGGCGCCACAAAACTTAAGCTTTTTTTCAACCAAAGCAAATTAACAGTACATTTAACCAAAATTTATACTAACGTAAAACAAATAGCAAAATACCTAACTTAACTTAGTTTTACAAAATTGCAAACAATAGAAAAATAAAAGCCATCAGTGCAAAAAGGCAAACCAATGAGATTTTACTTTAAAATTACGTTACGGCCTGACACCTTCCTCCCTCAACAAAAAAAAATAAATTTGACTAAACAGGAAAATTATTATTATTTTTTTTTAACCTTAATGCGAAAATATAAGGTAAAGAAGACATGAAAAGCAAAAACACACTCACTAGGACTACTTATTCTAATTGGCCCCCCCCCACAAAAATAACAGGGAACTCCGGGATTGCACATAAAATAAGCAAAAACAACCTTAGGATACATTAATAGTCTATACACCATCTGAAAAGAAAATGAGAAAATCAGGAACGGCATAACAGCCAACACGTCACATCCTAGAAAGTGCATCGGGGATCTTGTTGTCCACTCCTTTTATATGTTGGAAGACCAGGTTATATTCCTGATGGAGAAGTGCCCATCGCAGAATCCTTTGATTCGCTCCCTTCATCTTATTTATGAACACCAGCGGGTTATGGTCCGTCAACACTTCAACCTGGAAAGAACTGGATAAATAAATAGAAAAATGGGATATGCTCTTTACCAGAGCCAAAGCTTCCTTACCTTACATTACCTTACATTACCTTACCTTACATCTTGTTCGGGTTGCCCCAGGTCCCTCAGTGTGAGGCACCTCTAATGTCTACCAGAGAGTTGCTAGTACATCTTCCGGTATATTTTGCATCTTCCAATCTTGGCTGGTCTGGGATGCAGTTTAGATATTTGTCGAGCTTATTCTTAAACACATCTACGCTCACTCCTGATATATTCCTCAGATGAGCTGGCAACGCATTGAATAGACGCTGCATTATCGATGCTGGTGCGTAGTGGATTAATGTCCTGTGTGCTTTCCTTATTTTTCCTGGTATAGTTTTGGGCACTATTAATCTACCTCTGCTTGCTCTTTCTGATATTTTTAGTTCCATGATATTTTCTGCTATTCCTTCTATCTGTTTCCATGCCTGAATTATCATGTAGCGTTCTCTTCTCCTTTCTAGACTATATAATTTTAAGAATTGTAGTCTTTCCCAGTAGTCTAGGTCCTTAACTTCTTCTATTCTAGCTGTAAAGGACCTTTGTACACTCTCTATTTGTGCAATATCCTTTTGATAGTGTGGGTACCATATCATATTGCAATATTCAAGTGGACTACGAACATATGTTTTATAAAGCATAATCATGTGTTCAGCTTTTCTTGTTTTGAAGTGCCGTAACAACATTCCCATTTTTGCTTTACATTTTGCCAACAGAGTTGCTATTTGATCATTGCATAACATGTTCCTATTCATCATCACACCAAGGTCTTTAACTGCTTCCTTATTTGTGGATGGGGTCTCCATTATTAGGTCCCTTATATGCATATAGCTTTCTTTCTCTGTCTCCATATTTATTGATTCAAATTTATCTGAGTTAAATACCATCCTATTTACCTCTGCCCAATCATATACTTTGTTAAGGTCTCTTTGTAGAGCGTTCCTACTTCATGCACAAGTAATTTCTCTACTTATTCTTGTGTCATCTGCGAAACTACTCACTACCGAATCCTTAACATTATTGTCTATGTCTTCAATCATAATAACAAACAGTATTGCAGCTAACACCGTACCTTGCGGCACACCGGATATTACCTTGGCTTCATTCCGATTTCTCGTCGTTTGCAATAACTATCTGTTTTCTGTTGTGTAAAAATTCTTTTAACCATCTTCCTACTTTATCCACGATATTGTTTTGTGTTTTCTAATTTTCTTCGCCAATATATTATGGTCTACTTTATCAAAAGCTTTTGCAAAGTCTAAATAAACCACATCTGTTTCATTTCCGCTTTTCATATTTTTGAATATGTTTTCACGGTGGACTAACAGTTGGGTTTGTGTACTTTTTCCGGGTACGAAACCATGTTGCCCTCCTTTATTAAACAAATTATTTTTTATTAAATGTTTCATAATATTTTTCTTCATTACCCTTTCATACACTTTCATAATATGTGATGTTAGACTCACAGGCCTATAATTACTTGCCTCTAGTCTTGATCCACTTTTGAAAGTAGGGGTAATATATGCTAATTTGTGCTCATCATATATCTTGCCTGTATCTACACTTTGTCTTAATAATATTGCAAGTGGCTTTGCGATAGAATGAACTACTTTCTTTAACAAAATAGCAGGAATTCCATCAGGCCCTGCAGCAGCTCCATTTTTAATTTCATTAATAGCCTGCACAATATCAGCTTCATTAATATCTATGTCAGCTAAATATTCACTATTTTCATCCTTTACTTCTATATCATTATCTTCATTATCTATTTCTAGGGGTGAATTCTCTCTTATATCGTTCTGCCAGTATGTTGCAAATTTCCTTTTTTTTCATTCGTTGAATCTCCCTTGCAATTCTCAGAGGGCCTATTTCATTTTATTCTTTTTGATTCATCTTCTTCGCATATGAGTATAATAGTTTGGGGTTTTGCTTGATATTTAATAGGGTTTTTTCTTCCAAGTCCCGTTTTTCATTTTCTTTTGATTGTATAATCTTTTGTTCTGCATTTTCTATCTTACTTTTTAGTTCTATAACTTTCCATGCATTTTTTTCTTTTGCAAGACCTTTTTTCCACTTTCTGATTTTCTGGAACAAGATCCTTCTGTCTCTTGGTATGCATGAATGATGTTTACTTTTCTTCTTCGGTATATATTTTTCCACTATTATCTCCAATATTTTATATAATATCTCCGTATTACCCTTATGTCATCACTTACGAAAATGTTATCCCAATCTTTGTTTAATTCTTCATTAATTTCTGACCATTTTATATTTTTACTGTAGAAGTTGTATTTTCCATATCCTTCCCACTTTTTCATTTCTTGCTTATCTCTATTTTCACTTGCGTTTGGAATGAACTGTTAATTCTATGACATTATGGTCTGAAATACTCGCATTATAAAACTATTATTTCTTTAACATAATTCATCTCGTTCACAAATACTAGGTCTAAAGTATTTTCCTTTCTTGTTGGCAGGTGATTTATTTGTTGAATGTTGTATTCTAGTAGCATATCTAATAGCTTTTCAAATTGCCTCTTATCTTCTGCACTACTATTACTCTCTTTTTTATATGTATAAGTACAACCACAATCTCCTATTCGTTCTTTCATTCTACGAAGGAAAGTTGAAGTCACCAGATAGGAGAATAGTCCAGTCCTTGTGATTTCTACATATATCATCCAATTTTTCAATTATTAAGTCAAACTCTTTAGTATTAGGAGGTCTATATATTACTATGTTCATCAATTTTTCAGATTCAAATTCTACCGCTATTAGTTCACATTCTGAGTTACTATATTTCTCATATATTTTTCCTTGTTTTTTGTCTTTCCCATATATTGCGGTTCCCCCTTGATTCCTATTTTTTTCTATCTGATCTATAAGTTTGGAACCCTTATTATTTGATCATCATTGCCCAGTGCTCTTGGGAATACCAGGTTTCACGTTATATTCATTATAATATATTTTTTCATTTTGGGTTAGTTCTTCTAAGTACTCTATTTTTCTTTTTGAGTTACTCGTAACTAAACCCTGCGCATTCATCACTATGATGGTTTGCGTGTTTTCTCCTTCATTTAATACTGATAGTAATAAGGATTTTCCCATGTCTCTTTCCTGTTCTGGTATGTTGTTCTTTTTTTCATTTCCAGAAATTCTGACATTAAAAAATCCAACTTCCCATAATATTTGATCTCCCTTCATCATAATTATTCATTTTGTGTCTGAATCTGCAATTTTCTCCGTTTCTGCAATATCCTCTTGCATAATAAATACAGTTATTATCTCTTGAGTAGAATTTCGGAGCTGATGCTTTGAAATTTTTTGCTGACACCTCTGCATATCTCATTGGTGGTTTGCTTTTCTCTTTTACCTGATATTCTTGAGGTTTCTCTCTTTATTGTTTCTTTCTTATTTTGGATTTTATTACTTGGTTGGTTATTTATTTGATTATGATTCATGGCTACAGGGTGCATATATTTGCATTTTTGTCGAACTTACATCCTTTTCCTTCTTTTAGGTTTTTTACATTATTTTTGGATGCAGATCTCTGCAATCATCCCATATCCATCTAAGTATGCACATTTACCATATATTTCATAGTTTTGACATATCTTAGATTTGTAGTAACATCTTTCTCCAAATCTGCAATTCCCTCTTTTCAAAAGGTTGCAGATTTTGTCTTTCTTGTCTATTTTTTCCTCTTCCCCGTCATTGTATAGATCTGGGTAGAGCCTCTTCGGGATTTGCTTTTCTGTTGTCATATCGTAATTTATTTCTTCGTAGGTATGCTGCTTTATTGCCTCATATGTAGTATCAATGAGTATCTATGAATCCATACTTTATCTATTGTTCTTTGTTTTCCTTATTTTTTTCTGTCATTTCATTTTTGTTTACTTTTCTTCCGTTTTCCTCTTCTTCTTTTTCTTCTTCTTCTTCCTCTTCCTCTTCTTCTTCATCCTCAACTATTTGTACATTCAATCTTGATTTAATAACATTGTCTATCCATGATAGACATGTTGAACAAAAAATTCTTGTATCTTTTCTCAAATCTTGTATTACCTCAGCACACTGTGGATGGGTCGGAATGTTTGCATGCAGCCATTTTCTGATAAGGTTTTGTGGATTGGACTATGCTATAACCAAACCTTACACAGTTTGCATGCTTTTGGCATTCTTTTTCCTAATGCATCAATTAGTATATTCACAAGATTCACCTTATTCATTTTCTTTGTCGGAATGTGTTGGTTTATGTATATTTTCTTTATGAGTCTCTTGACCACTTGGATTTTATTTGGAACTTCTTCAATTATTTTCAAGATGTTTTCATTAGATTTGTTCCAGTTTGAAGGATTATATCCTTCTAATATATCTATGAATGCTTTTGTATCTTTTTGGTTAGGACTGTTGCTGATTTCATAGATGAGAAATGCCAGTTCCCTTCCTGCTACCTCATCGTATTGCGAATCTGCTAAACACGCCAAATTACGCCACCTTTTCCCGCAGTTGGAACTTACTGCCATCTTGTTCTGATTTATAGTATTACACTTGATAAACTAACTTAGAAGACGCTTTATCCTACTATTTTCACACTAATCTTATCACCGATAAACTTGTGATATCTGTTGATTATTGTGACTTCACGCGGGTACGTCTCACCAAGCAAGATGGCTATGGTCGAGTATTTTCTTTCAGCCGGGAGTAACTTTTTACTGAAATAAGATACAGGGTGCATTTCCCCCTCATCATCTCTCTGAAACAGAACTCCTCCAATGCCCACGTCACTGGCATCCACTGCCAAAATAAAAGGTTTATTAAAATTGGGAGAGCTAAGAATTGGTTCAGAGACTAATACTGATTTCAAATTAGAAAACGCTTTTTCACACTCCGTACTCCACAAAAATTTAGTGTTCTTTTTCAATAGATTAGTTAAAGGCTGGGCGATGTCAGCAAAATTCTTCAGGAACCTCCTATAATACCCTAACATACCAAGAATTTTGCGGACACCACGGACATTACACGGTTGAGGAAGGTTGGCTATAACCTCAATATTAGCATGTTTAGGAGCAACCTTCCCCAAACCAACCTCATGACCAAGATAGGTCACTACAGCCTTACCAAACTCACACTTATTGATATTTACACAACCAAACCCAGATCTTTTGTAAAACCCTGAAACAGTTTTCTTAACCTTTCAACATGGGTTTTCCAGTCCTGACTGTATACCACCAAGTCGTCAATATATATTTCGGTACCCTCCAGCCCGCATATCACCCTATTCATAAGGCGCTGGAACGTACAAGCTGCATTTTTTAAACCAAAAGGCATCACCTTACATTCATACAATCCATTTGGGGTGACAAATGCCGAAATCTCACGGGCCCTGTGAAACAATGGCACCTGCCAGTAACCCTTCAATAAGTCTAATTTAGTTACAAACTTGGCATTCCCTATCCGGTCTATTAAATCTTCAATTTTGGGAAGAGGGAAACTGTCACTCTTGGTTACCTGATTAACTCTACGGTAGTCAACACACATTCTATAATTACCGTCAGGTTTCTTTACCAGAACTATAGGAGAACTCCACGGACTTGAGCTGGGTTGAATAAGATCTGGTTCTCAGGCATATACTGTACCTCCTTCTCAACTACTTTGGCTTTTTCAGGGTTCAGGCAATAAGGAGCCTGCTTTACTGGACGAGCGTCACCTACCTCAATATCATGTTCAAGCCATGAAGTAAGCCCTGGAGTCTCTCCAAACACTTCTGGAAAAGACTTTATCAAGCATAACATGTCTTTCTTCTGGACTTCATCCAGATGCTCCAACAAAACATTAGCCTTATTAAAAATCTCAACATTTGTTCTTAAATTCTCTACAGATAAATTCTCTACAGATACATGGTTATCAACATTATTATTAAATACAGTAGCTAGAGGACATGGTATTTCATAAACAATATTTAATGGATCTGGATTTCTACCTTCATATTTCTTTAATCTATTAATGTGAAAAATTCTACTCTTTCTAGTAGAACCTGGAGAATCTAATTCGTAATTAAAGTCAGACACCTTTCTTATTACCTTCCATGGACCTTTAAATCTGGGTTTCAGAAAACTATCAGAGTCCATATCTAAAACCAGAACCAGATCTCCAGATTCGAAAGAACAACTTACTGCCTTGCGATCATAGAATGCTTTCATACTAGCTTGGGAAGCTTGCAAATTATCCTGGGCAAACTTCCAGGCACCACTCAATTTATTTTTCAAATTAGATAAAAATATATTTAAATTTTGAATTTGTTTTCGTCCTCCAATCAACACTTCAAATAACACTTCCAAAAGACCTCGAACCTCATGACCATACACCAATCTGAAAGGAGAAACACCAGTAGATTCATTTGGGTGAGTTCTTAATGCAAATAATGCATAAGGTAGTTCCTTATCCCAACTACTCTCCCTTTCGTAACAGTACTTACCAATTATACTTTTTAAGGTTTGGTGGAACCTTTCCACAACCCCTTGACTTTCGGGATGGTATGGGACACTGGTGATGTGCTGAATGGCTAGTTCAGCACACCTGTCCTGAAAGTACTTTTAAGTAAAATTAGTACCGCGATCTGATTGAATGGTACAAGGTAACCCATAACGACAAAAATATTCTACTAACTTCTCCCAGACAGCTTTTGATGTTACTTACCTAAGAGGGAAAGCCTCTGGGAACCGAGAAGCCCTATCCATCACAGTTAATAAATACATATATCCCGATTGGGTTCTAGGTAAAGGACCAACAACATCTATGACAATCTCTGCAAATGGTTCACCAATTACAGGGATGGGTTTTAACGGAGCCTTTCGCAATACCTGATTGGGTTTACCCATGACCTGCCACGTCTCACAAGTTCGCAAGAACAGTTTAATACACCTTCTCATATTAGGCCACCAAAATAGCTTGGTTAATCTCTTAAAAGTTTTTGTTACCCCAAAGTGTCCCGAGAAAGGATCCTCATGAGCTAACTGCAGCAAATTCGTTCTCTGAATTGTTTAGGTACTAAAATCTGCTTATGGTACTCAGAAGATTCCATAAGAGCAGAACGGCTTAATCTATACAATAATCCTCTCTCTGATACAAAACATGGCTTAGAAAAATCATCCCCCTCAGTTATTTCCACATCAAATTCATCATGCTGAGCTCTTATAAAATCAGCCCTATTCCATGCTCTAACTACCTTACTACTATCACTACTTCCTACAGACTCGAGCCTTCCTACTGCTACATCTACTTGTACAGGATCTAAATGTAAATCCTCTCCGTCCATCAAGAGGTTACGCCCTTTTCTCTGGGAGCGAGTAGTTACAGCAATTGGTAATTTATTTAAGGTTAAAATGGGGAACAATTCTTGTCCCTCCACATTACAGAAGTCATTTCCTAGGATTCCATCTATCCCAGGAATAGGTAGTTTATCAACAATGGCCAGATTAATATTCTTTACAACACCCAATATGTCAATCTCTCCTTCAACCACAGGAGCCGACACAACAGTGTCAGGAAAACCACTTAAAATAATATAGTTAGCGATCTTCACGTTAAGAGGTAACCTACTTCTCAACAATAAAGATCGAGCAGCACCTGTATCCCTAAAAAATTTGACATTTATAACTTCCTCCTCAAATCTCAGCTTACCTGGCCAAATATACTTATTAAATGACAGTCACATGGGGGAATCTTTCTCTTTATTACCTTTGTTACCATTTTCTTCATTCTCTACAGAATGTTGAGACGCCTTAACTTGATTCACCAAAGCAATGGGAGAAGTAGCCTGCCTCTGTAAATAATTCTGACGAGCAAAACACTTAGCCTGGGGTATGTCCTGTCTTGTAACAACAGTAAAAGGTTCTACTACTTCCCACACTACTAGTTATAGTACGACTAGGATGAGCATTATCAGTTTTTGCAAAATTCCTATTTACAAAATTACCACCGGGATTACTTATTGGTTGATTTTTGACCTGAAAATTGGAATTTGCTTTAGAGTTAGCCTGAAAATTAGAATTATTTTGGTTAAAGAACATTCTCTTTCTACTCTCCCCGTTACCCTTGACCACAGGGAAATTACCCCTGAAGTTCTCAGTACCAACCTTATGGGTCAATATATATTCATCACTCACCTGAGCAATTCTGGGAAAAGAGGTCACTTTCAAGTCTTCTAAATGCACTCTTAACTCTTTAGCACAGGATTTCTTAAAATCTTCAATCAATATCAATTCCTTCAAGGCCGCCAAAGTAGTTACTTGGCGACTCTTGAGCCAGTCATCAAAATGCTCCTGCTTTACACGAGCAAACTCCACAAAAGTCATGTTCGGGGTTTTGTTAATTCCTAAACCCCTCTGCCTGTAGGCCTCAGGAACCAAATCATAAGCTTTTAATATCAAAGCTTTCACTTTCTCATAATCCCGAGATACTTGCTCCTCTATGGCATTATAAACCTTCTGAGCCTTGCCCAGCAAGCGACATTGAATCAACACTGTCCAGACCTCCCTAGGCCAAGACAACCTGGAAGCAACCCTTTCAAAGGCCTTAAAGAATTCAGGCACGTTCTCCTCAGTAAAACAAGGTACTAGTTTTAGAGCATCCCCAAAACTAAACTTTTCCCCGGTATCTTCACGGATGGGGGTACTCACACACTTCCTACCTTGCTGGAGCTTGGCCAACTCTAACTCCATACCAAGCATCGCTTTCTCATGTGCTCTGATTCTCTCCAACTCTTCGAACTCTAACTTCTTTAGCTCCAACATGCTCTGGAAATCCTTTACTAGTGGCTCATTTTCCACTTTGACCGAATGAGTAGGAACAGCCGGACCAACATTATCAGTACGAGGAACTCGCTCAGTCTGACTTTTACCATCAGGCAGACTGCCGTACCCTTTAAAAATCACTCCACAGTGGGGCGGGTCCTGAAAAAGACTCAATCAGGAGCCCCTTCTACATCAGACTCACTCATGCTTTCACTAATTAATTCATCAGCAGTTTCTTTAAGTTCACACAGCCTATTCTTTACCAACTTATACACATCCTTTTTCAATTCCCTATTTGTTAAAGAAATGCCTAACCACCTAGCACAAGCTTTCAAATTTCTTTAGTCAAAGCACTCAAATACATACCTAACACAATCCTCAAAAAGCTAAATATTCAGCAGGGTTAAATTCTACATCAGCCATAGTGAAAAGGAAAAGGAGGAAGGTGATGAGGCACAACAAAAATAAATACTGAAAAATCTCACCCAGAGCACAGTCTGATCACTCGCACCACCGACTGAGTTTGTCGTGGATCCTGTCACGGTCGCCAAATTTGTTACGAACTCCCTTTAGGAGGAAGTCGTAACTGGTTCTTTTATTTTAATCTTAAATCCAGTGACAAAAACAAATCAGTAGGAGCGAGGAAAGACCAGAAAGACACATAGGCAAAAATTTCACAATATTTATTACAAAATAAACGTACAAACACTGATGGCTCACAAAAAGTAATAAGTAGACAAAGCACAAAATACCATCAAATAACTCAAAGAGTCACCTACAACTAAAGCTAAACCCTACTCATAGAGAAGAAACCAAATCTTAATCTTAATAAGGGACCCAAATAAATTTACCCACCACGCTAACCTATTACTAAATAGAAAGGAAAGAAGTGGAAGGACATACAAAAAGAAACAATAATCCTACCTAAGACATAACAATCTAAACCTTAATATACTATCAAACACTTTAGAAGACCATATAATTACACACTCTTTAAGGTGTAGCTAAAAATACACACAGATTCGGTCCTATGACACAGACCAGTATTCTAATACAGACCGAGTCCATATATCGCTCAAAAAATGCAGTCACAGTACGTCACTCCCATCAGAAGAACTGCACTTCAAAACCGTTGGTGGATATACACACTTTAGTCTACGGCTCACCAAAGATACAGGGGATGTTCCTCTTACCTGAGAGAAGACACCCTACTTGCTCCAACAAGGCCACTCTGGTGCTGATACAGTGGATACATCCATGAAAGACGAAAAAGGCTCTCGCGCCAGCCCAGAACCACACACAACTGCCAAACGCCAGGATTTAGGCCAATAGGCACTTAAATCACAGTTGCACGTCGTACTCCCACCTGTAGCTTCACATGCATAACTGCCTTTCACATTAAGATGCAGCTCAATGACAGCAGAGGTTGTTCTCCGAGAACAAGCGAGAAATCTTCACAATAGGAAGATGTATATATATAATCCACAACAGCAGACAGATCAGCAGCTCCAGAGTCTTCAACGGCCTTGAACTAGACTCTAGAATACTTTGGGAGAGTCACAAGTCACCTCTCCTTACCACACTCCCAGTCACCATAAAGAAAAATAAACAGAGTTACAAATTTGGCAAGGAAGCAAAAACACTGAGGAAGGCCGCACTTCAAACTGCACTCAATAGATGGCACCACAAAACTTAAGCTTTTTTTCAACCAAAGCAAATTAACAGTACATTTAACCAAAATTTATACTAACGTAAAACAAATAGCAAAATACCTAACTTAACTTAGTTTTACAAAATTGCAAACAATAGAAAAATAAAAGCCATCAGTGCAAAAAGGCAAACCAATGAGATTTTACTTTAAAATTACATTTCGGGATGACAATCTTAGACTTCAATGGCATCAAAAGTGTCACTTTTCATCTCAGCGACTTCAAAAACTATGAATTAGACACTGATATCTGTTGTTTTAGGTTATCTTTATATGTCACCACCTTCCCACCCCCTTCCACCCACACCCTTTCAGGGCTGAACTTGTACTTGAAAGGCCTCGGGAGCCTCACTGTTCATCTCATCGACATCGACAACGACAACCATGGGTTAGAAACTAATGTCTGTAATTTTCGGTTATTTTTATTTTCACTCTGTCCACCCCTATCCCTACAACTGCCACCCTTTGGTGCCAGTGATGTCTTACTCCAACAGTATTCTTCCTCTGATAATAAGTTATATGTATACCAAGTGCGAGAAAAGGTGAATTACAAAATTAAAAAAATGTCGGGCAGTGTAATTGAAGCAACTATCTTAAGAGTTGAAATGTCCATTATCAAGGAAAAGCCACATAGGCCTAAGCAAAAATGATATATAAAAACTAAACAACTCCAATCCTTTTTTACTATGTTTCTCGATTTAGGGCGTTAAGATTGTTAAAAAAAAAGGAATAAAATCAAAGAAAAAACAATGTTGAAATCACAAAAGGGGTAGCAAAACCCAGCCACAGGGGATAGAGATGGCTGTCAGAGGATGAAAAGGAAGGGGTAGGGAGTATGGCTTGACTCGGCAACCTGATAAATTATGATGAAAGCGATAAGTAGAAGTAGGGGTCTTTTCTCTATCAGTATAGAAAGCGAGTGCCATTACAATATTCATATATTGAATAGGATTTAATGCAAAACCACTGGTAATGTGAACATAAGCAAAATCACCCGATTCCAGTACCAGACAACACTGACCCCGTCCAGGTTTTTGTTGAATATTACTCTAGTCTCCGCAACAACACGACGGCAAAGAAGAAAAAATAAATAATTAAAAATTAAAAAACTAATCAAATAATTGTTACCCGCAGAGATGAGATGCGTTTATATGTTCATGCACCTCTGAGTACATACATTTGCTATATGTCTTCAAATTCTATTGGTTGAAGAAGTGCTAGTGTCTATTTCTTTAGGTATGGTTAGCGTTGTGCGTGTTATAATGACACTCATTGTCTAAACTGATTGAAGAAAGATACTTTTACTTTTCGCTTTCATCATAATCTATCAGGTTGCAGATAAAGACCTAAGCCCTAGCCGTTCTTTCGCATCCGATGACCTCCATATCTCTCTTTTGGCTGGACTTTACTACCCGTTTGGAGATTTCATTACTTTTGAGCCTGTGATGATCCTTTCCGTTGACCCTGGAATGGCGAATGGCTTGACATGCAACAGCATCTCTGCATTTGCATCCTTTAGTCTGGGATCCATTTTTTATTTCGTTATATTTCTGTGTTTTCTCAGCATCTTATTTTCCCTCAGGTTCTTGCCAACCTTTTCCCCCCTTTATTTGTATTACTTGATCTGCTTTTGTCTTTCGCCAACTATTCTCTTGACTACCCTATTCAACCTCCCAAAGACTTGTGCTGCTCTTTTGTTTTTATATACAATGGCATTTAAAATAAAATCTCTATTTATCTTACTAAATCTTTTATTTCTTCATTTTACCACTTTCTGTTTTATGTACGCCCTTCCTACCCTTCGGTACTCACAACCACTCCTTGGTTACACATTAATGAATTTTGGACACTTGCGAGCCATACACACACACACACACACACACACACACACACACACACACATATATATATATATATATATATATATATATATATATATATATATATATATATATATATATATATATGCATTATATATACATATATATATATATATATATATATATATATATATATATATATATATATATATATGTGTGTGTGTGTGTGTGTGTGTGTGCGTGTGTCAGTCTACTCGTACAGTATGCATATAACGATATAGTTATATTTTTAGTACGTACCGGAGCGAAAACTATGTAAAAGAAGGATCAGAAATTTCGCAAATTTGATTTACTTTCAAGCACTAGACAACGTATTAAACCCTATGACGAGAAATATTTAATATTCTCAAACTTGCGAATGCGTTTTTTTTTTTTTTTTACATTTTTTTACGACTCATATAGACTTTAAAGTGATTTTTAACCTACTAGGAGCCAATTTAATCATAACATATATGATTAAGGTAATGAGGTGATGTCGGATGCCAAGGAAAAATCACGATGACGTGTCCACAGCAAAAAAATGTAACCTTACGAAATGTCAAATCTGTTTCATTCCGATTGTTGCTGTTACTGTTGCGTAGACTAGAGTAATGGTCAGCAAAATCCTAGGCCGGATCAGTGATAGGTGGTACTAGAATCAGACGATCTTGCATCATTTTCACACCATCAGCTGTGGTTCATCCAAACCGAAGCCTATTCAATAACTTTTTTATAATGTCACTCGCTTCTATTACCGATTGAGGAAAGACTCCTACTTTATTAACCTTTCACTTTCATATTAATTTATGAGTTTGGGGAGTAAAGCCCAACACCCTTCACTTCCTTTGTATCCTGAATATCTGTCGCTTGTGGCTGGACTTTCCTGTCCTTTTGCGGTTTCATCACTTTTTTGTAGCCTGTGATCATTTTAAGCTCAATAAACTACCCTGTCATATGCATCAGTATAATATCCGTAAATATCTCGATTAACGGATAAAAAACAAGTGCAGATTAACAATATACTAGTTACAAATTGGGGTAAAGGTGTCTCTTAAGTATAAGATAAATGTTTTTTTATATTTGTTAAGCAATGGATGTTTCTGAATTTCAATCAAAAGAGGAATTCACTTAATTGTTTGCATCTGATTAATGGATGTCAGCTGTGATAAAAAATGCATGTGTATGTTAAGAGGGATATGAAAATTTGTTAATGGATTGGTGGTTAGACAAATTAACTGTATGAGATAGAGTATTAAGTATCCTCATGGATATATAGATGTTCGATGTAAAGGGTTAAACCATTAAGTCTAAAAACAACAGACTATTCAAAAATCTATAACATAGGAAGTAAACTAGCACTTGTGGTAAACTGGGTATAAAATATTCGAGTGTGCTTAGAGTAGGATGAAAAATACTAGATGATTAGAAGCTACTATATACCAATTTGTATTACTCGATCATAATTGAGAAAATAAACATAGTAGTGCACTATACTCTATTTTTTTCCATCTGTCCATCCGCCTATTGTTTCCGTATGGTAACACTGCGTCTCGGGCTTTAGATAGTTACATTCAGCTTACACTCAATGATTGTAATAATATCCTATTTCGAATATTAACGGTGTAATTCGCATACAGTAAATTATTAAAACACTTTTCAGTTGCAAATGTACACCCAGATATCCTTTAATTTACCTAAAACTTACACATTGCGTAACTATCTAAAGCCCGGGACGCAGTGTTACCATACAAAAACACCACAAGTGGATGGACAGATGGAAAAAAAAAACAGAGTATAGTTACCGATTTACCTACACGGTATGATCGAGGAGGTGACATCCAATCAATGCAGGTGGGGTCGGAGGGTGAAGGTTACGTGGGCAAGGTATGACGCCATCTCCTTTAAATACGAGCAACAGAACAGCTTATTTGTATTAGCTTAGCTATCGTATGATGTAATTGCGATTTCTCAGAGAGAGAGAGAGAGAGAGAGAGAGAGAGAGAGAGAGAGAGAGAACATACAATTTAGGTCAAAATCCAAGCACTGGGACCTATGAGGTCATTGAGCGCTAAAATAAAAATTGAGTAAATGGAATAAAAGGGGTTACAGCTATGGGACGAAGGAACGCTGCAAAAGGATAATGTAGGCCGGTGAACTAGTGCTTTCTCAATTAATTAAGTACCAAGTTAATGCTATTGAGTCAAATCACTTTTATCTAATTTTTTTAACCGAGGGGATGCCTTCCGAAGGTGTTGTATCTCAGTGCTCAACGTGTCTTTTGGGATGAAGCTGCAATCCTCATGTCCAAATACACATCGGTAAAGACACACACGGGGTCCCTAATTCATTACTTTGATTGTCAGAACTGCAGTAAAACTGAACAGAGCAAGTCCAAGTCGCTCGCCTCGATCAGGAACTGAACCCAACTTTCTTCTTGCTGGGTAAGCATCTTAACCACCAGGTTTACAGTATATAGATATTATCATATAATATATATATATATATATATATAATATATATATATATATATATATATATATATATGTATATATATATATATATATATATATATATATATATATATATATATATATATATATATATATATACACATATATATATGACATATAATATATATATATATATATATATATATATATATATATATATATATATATATATATATATATATATATATATATATATATATATATATATATATATATATATATATATATATATGCGTGCGTGTGTGTGTATTTGTGTGTGGGTGTATAGAATCTACTGGTCCTTTTACCAGATACATATGTAACTGTAATAGCCATAATGCCCTCTTAACTTCTAGAATTCTTCTCGGTTTTTTGGACACGCTTGTCACTACAAAGCCTTAAGGGTAGGCTCCACTTTGGGGGGTGCCGATCGTAAAAAATATTTGCCAAAAATACACTAATCAAGACAGGTTAATGAAATTTTCAGGCATTATTAGCACTATAATAATGCATATTCCCTGTGAGTTTTATCATCCTACAGAGAAAATTAATGATTTTATGAAAAAAAATGTGAAAAAACGGAAATTTCCGGCCCCTCGTACTGAAGGTTATTTGGTGATTGGTGAGAAACTACAGTCTTGAATAGAAATTCGGTCTGACAAAATGTTGGTATATCCACCTGGAACATGCACAAAAAAAATTATCAAAATAGAACAGTAAATAAGCACGTAATAACAAAAAAAAGAGCAACAACTTTGTAAGTTCAGCGAAAGCCCCGCCGAAATATCAGACTATAGCTAGGAAGAAATATTCAGGAAAAATTCAAATCTCGATTTAGGGACAAAACCTTTTGAGAGTTTGTAGTTATTATGTCACTTGATAGCCAAAACCTAACATTCAAAAAATTATATTATTTAGGACAATCAAAGAAAAAATCACCCCCACCTTTTTTTTTTTTTTTTTTTTTTTTTTTTTTGGAGGTGGGTTTTCTTTGATTGTCCTAAATAATATAATTTTTAGATGTTTTAGGCTATCAAGTGACATAATAACTACAAACTCTCAAAAGGTTTTGTCCCTAAATCGAGATTTGAATTTTTCCTGAATATTTCTTCCTAGCTATAGTCTGATTTTTCGGCAGGCTTTCGCTGAACTTACGAAGTTGTTGCTCTTTTTTTTGTTATTACGTGCTTATTTACTGTTCTATTTTGATAATTTTTTTTGTGCATGTTCCAGGTGGATATACCAACATTTTGTCAGACCGAATTTCTATTCAAGACTGTAGTTTCTCACCAATCACCAAATAACCTTCAGTACGAGGGGCCGAAAATTTCCGTTTTTCACATTTTTTTTCATAAAATCATTAATTTTCCCTGTAGGATGATAAAACTCACAGGGAATATGCATTATTATAGTGCTAATAATGCCTGAAAATTTCATTAGCCTGTCTTGATTAGTGTATTTTTGGCAAATATTTTTTACGATCGGCACCCCCCAAAGTGGAGCCTACCCTTAAGAGCTAAGTGCAAGATATATGAAGAAATTATGATGTCCGGTAGCGGGAAACGAACCTGGGTTACCATGATCACAACTAGTTCGGATTGCCAACCTGACCACGAGAAGGATAAAATACTATTGCCTCTCATACATACATATACCTGTTGTTTTCAGATTTATTTATTCTTTGTAAAGAATACTGAAATGTAAAAGAGGAGGATTCTTTGCCGTTAAAATGATCTGACAGACTCGGAAGAACCTTGGCAATATGCGTGATTATTTTTTATGACGAAATATTGATATTTAGTGATCTGATATATTTGAAAATGTTTACTACATATATTTTTCCCTTAGGCGAAATCTTGCTCTCTTAATCAAAATAGAGGATACGTATACTCACTATGAACATATGTTAGTTTTGCAAAAGGAAACTTCGCACACAAAACGTTAATTAACCTATCGAATTTTCTGCGGACATTTATTGACACCAAAACGATAGAGTCAAAGAAATGTCAAATTTTGGAAAGGCGTAGAACTTTTACCTCGAACTCAAATAAAAATGTGAACATCTAAATTTTGCATGCCTTTGTGAACCGCTGTCACCTTATTTTGGCCGTTTTTTAGCCAAGAGCAGAAAGCGATTTAGGCAACCATGTCAACAAGTTATCAATATGATATATCTTTCCGAAACGGAAATGGAAAAGATTGGCTCTGATCGGCTTATATTTCGTTTTGAATGGTTCGAGATGTTCATGTGAGCTCCCCAATAGTTGCCATGCGAATATCCATTTTCAATGGGCTGACATAAATCAACCTCAAAAGGCCAGTAAGCTAAAATGAAAGGACTTCGTTTGTGTCAAGAAATATTTCACGTTTGCGCGCGTTATTGGAACAGAGGATGTTTTCATTAACTTGGACTGGACCACGAGAGGCGTTCAAGATTTCTCACCCTAACAAGAAAAACATTTACACTTTTATTAAAAAAGGAAAGAGAGAGAGAGAGAGAGAGAGAGAGAGAGAGAGAGAGAGAGATTTGTATATGATAAAGGGTGGATGTATTGCAAAAGCAATACATGAAATTAGAATATTTCTGCACATGCTACAACGAGGGTAGCAGGTTCTGTGCAGAAGATTAGGAAGAGAAGAACACCTACGTATATTAAAGTTAATATGAATAAGGGGAATGCTATGCCAAGTGTCATTGAAACAAGGGGGGAAGTCGTTGCAATGAACTGTTTATGTAGTATATGTTGGGGAAAAAGGATTGAAAGTGTGAGAAATATGGAAATGTAAAGAAGGGGAATAAACTTTGTGTTTGTGAAAATGTCGAAAGTAATGAAGATGACAAGATATATAAACTGTAGGACAGATGCGATACTAGAATTATTCACACAGAACTACCTTAATATCAGGAAGCGAGTGAGAATGCAAGGACAATGTTGATGAGGCTTTCCATTATATATATTGACTATATAATATCCTATATATATATATATATAATATATATATATATATATATATATATATATATATATACATATATATATACATATATATATATATATAAATACATCTATATATATATACACATATATATATATATATCTATATACATATATATGTGTATATATATATATATATATATATATATATATATATATATATATATATATATATATATATATATATATGAATAATCATCACATCGAACCCTGATTCTTTGATATATCATTGAGCTACAAATTTCCTTTAATATCTAAATTCACTCTACCCTCGGAATTGATATATTTTCATATATGTACCGAGGGGGAATTTTTAGTTGATAACAATTTCGCCCCCACATGGGATCGAACCACTGTCCAAGTGGACGGGGACGAAATCAGGACCCAGTGACTTGATAGCGTCACTGGGTCCTGATTTCGTCCCCGTCCACTTGGACAGTGGTTCGATCCCATGTGGGGGCGAAATTGTTATCAACTAAAAAATTCCCCCTCGGTACATATATGAAAATATATCATTTCCGAGGTAGAGTGAATTTAAATATTAAAGGAAATTTGTAGCTCAATGATATATATATATAATATATATATAATATATAATATATATATATATATATATATATATATATATATATATATATATATATATATATTTATATATATATTATATATATATATATATATAATATATATATATATATATATTATATATATATATATATATATATATATATATATATATATATGAATATACAGGAGCGCAGACATAAGAGGTTCAGGAGGTCCATTGATACTAAAGATGAAGGCCAAGATTTATTATAAAAACGTTTCGCACATTAACTTTGTGCATCTTCAGTCTGTAAAAAGAGAAATGCATATATTAAAACTAAAAAACAGGATTCACAATAGTATGCATTAAAATGCAATAAAATATAAATAGTTAAAAAGAGAAGAAGAACCACTGAGGTACCAACCGACTAGAATGGAAGGAAAGCAAGGAATGATTTTTGAGAGAGCCAGGTCCAAGACGTTGACTATGCCAGATGTAGAGGTGAAGCCGAGGTGTTGTTATTCAATGGGGGAACCAGCCTTTTAATAATTAAAGATTCCAAGGTAGTTAGGTGGTCCGGGTCTTTAGTATAACCTATTATCGAGAAGTGCTGTTTTGATACATTTATTTTGCATTTGGTGGCATGATTCTTGATACTAGAAAATTCAGGATTACTAATTCTTTGACCTGTTCTATAGCTGAAACCCATATGGCTACAATATCTCATCTGCAGTAATCTTCGAGTCGATCCCACGTAAGTTGCAGGGCATCCTGCGCATTTGAATTTGTATACAACGTTGGATCTCATGAAGTCCTGCAGACGATCTTTGAAATTAAAAAGCGAGCCAATTTTGCAAGGATTGTTTGAGATGAGTTTAATTTTTGAGATAAGAAATTTCTTGTTCTATTATTTGTGAGAGTAAAAGAGAGAACTTCGAGTCTGTTATATATGGAATCGATGCATACATCAGTTTCTTTGGGACATCCATTAGCGGAGGAGGCGGTTGGATATAGTTACCTACTAATTTGTTAATTATGTTATATAACAATGTCTTTGGGATAGGAGTTTCTTTGAAAAAAGGTTATTAAAAATTCCATTTCGTTATGAAAATTTGCCAGTTGGATGAATATTTCAAAGCTCTATAGACCAGTGTGTATATGGTATTAGTTTTAAAGGTTTTCTGACAAGAACTATAGAAGTTATTGGCTAATCCCGTGAACGCCTTTTTTTCGATATACTGCAGTCGTGAATTCTGAATTGACTCTAGTGACAAGAATGTCCAGAAATGGTAATTTGTTTTCATTTTCTATCTCCATTGTGAATTTAATGTTGGGAGGTTGTACGTTAATGTGGTCCAAAAATTTTGCTATTTGCCACTGGTATCTAAAAGTGCAAATAAAGTGTCGTCAACATATCTTCTGTAATACATTGGTTTACAAGAAATAGGACAATTGTCTAAAAATTCTGTTTCCAAATATGACATAAAAAAGTTCGCAAATATTGGCCCAAGTGGCGACCCCATAGCAACTCCATCGACCTGCGAATAGAGTCGTTGATTAAAAATAAACATGGAATCTTGCACAGCAAGTTCAAGAAATTGTTTAAAAAAGGGGTTTGCTAAAACCATGAAATACAGTGTCATCGCTAATAAAAATCTTATTTAAAATAATATCTATGGTTTCGTTCAATGGTAACATTCGTAAACAACGATTCCACGTCAAAACTGGCCATTTGGTAGTCTCCGTCCTGATGGATGATTTGTTCCTGAAATTGATATCCATTTTTCAAAGTGTTTTCATTAATGGAATATTCAGCTAATAGTGATACTAAAAATTTGGAGATAGAAAAAGAAGGACTATTGTATGCAGCCATAATGGGTCTAACAGGTGTGCCTGGTTTATGAATTTTCGGTAGGCCATATAATATACTAAACGAAGAACCTGTGACATGTAATTGCTGGTATGTAGTTTCATTTATTACCCCTTCATTTTTCAGTTTCCTTAAGAATCTATTGACTTTATCTTCTCTTTTGTAAATATCGAGAAAGTTGGGGTCACCATGTAGTTGAAACTTAGTGGTATCAGATAGAATGGTTTCAATTTTTTCTATGTACTCATTTTTGTTAAGAATCACCACACTTTTCCTTTATCAGGTTTGCAAATAATTATATCTTCCCGTTTTTTTCAATTCAAGTAATAATTTAAGATCATCCTTTCTAAAAAATGGTGTCCAGGAGGTTTTAAGGTTAGCATATGTTTGATGAATAATAGAGGACATTTTTTGTTGCAAATTACTGATGTCTTTTATCATTTCTAGTTTCAAAAGTCTCTGAAACAACACTTCAAATGGCAAATAGAATCTGGCATAGTCAGGTCTGTAAGACGGTAAGCAAAAATCCAAACCGAAAGATAGTAAAAATTCTTCTCTCTTTGAAAGTACATAATTGGACATGTTAAAAATACAGTCGTTTCTCTGATTGAAATCAGGAATAAAAACACCCAGGCTCTGAAGCTTCTTTTGGTGGCGACAAAATACAGAAGAAATAAATTCATTAATTACATTATAAAACAGTTTCTGATACAATAAACGGTCCAATAATGACAGATCAGAGAATAATTGGTTCTTGAGTTGTGTAACGGTTGAAGAGAGCTTCTGGACAATCGCAGTTTTCGTATCGATTTCTTTCTTCAGTAGAGTTTTGAGCGCATCCCTGTAAAATTCCGTAGAGTATAGCGATGATTTGTAGAGCTTGAATCTGACGAATTTCGGATATGCATCGTTGAGTTCACAATACTGAAGAAAATCCAGGTCGCATCGCGCTTTTTCGAGTCTGAGTGTAGTCTTCTCTAATTGACGAGAGGTAGCCAGGGTAGTTGGTGGATAACGGTGCCTCAGCAGTTGAGCAAAATGGTGAATCCTTCGGAGATGAGGGAAGCCGCTAAAGAACTACGTAGCAACCCAGACATCATCATACGGAAAGGTGACAAATCATCAGTGTACGTAGTGATGAAGAAAAGTGATTATTTTGAAAAGATGGATAGGATCCTCCTGGACACTTCCAAATTCCAACGCTTGACAAAAGACCCCACCGAGGACCTCAGAAAGAAAGTGTCGAGGCTTGTGACTAGGGCCAACAATCAGCAAGACGTCGTAAAATTCCCTAAGGTAAAAGGAGACTATGGGCCCGGTTACTGCTACGGAACAGTGAAAACACACAAGGCAGGCAACCCCCTAAGGCCCATCATCTCTCAGATGACATCCCCAACCTATAGGATAGCGAAAGTCCTGAATGATTTGCTGGTACCTTACATACCCGGTGCATATTCACTGAAATCAGCGGTGGAGTTTATTGATCTCCTACAGGAAAAAGGACCAGAAGACGACATTGCCTCACTCGACGTTGAGAGTTTGTTTACGAACGTTCCCGTCGAAGAAACGATCGACATCATTCTTGATCGTGTATACAGGTCCGAGAAGAACCCGCTGCCCATTTCCGAAGATGTCCTCCGAGAGATGCTGAAAGCTAGCACTACAGAAGCCCCTTTCCTCTCTCATCAGGGGGAATTATTTCGACAAGTAGACGGAGTCGCCATGGGTACCCACTAAGGGGCGGGTCTCTTTGCAAATATGTACATGGCCACCGTCGAAGAAAGGACCTTTAGAGAACATCTAAAACCTATGATTTATGGGCGGTACATCGACGATATATTCGTCACAATAAAAGAGCCTGAAGATACCAAAAAACTAGCAGATGCTCTGAAAAGAAACTCAGTGCTCAAACTTCACCACAGAGCACAGCCCCAGCAGAAGACTTTGCCATTTCTTGATGTCCTGGTAAAACAACAAGAAGGACAGTTTAAGACGACCGTTTATACGAAAGCAACGAACGCTGGACGTTGCTTGAACGCACGCGGGGAGTGCCCGGACGCATATAAAAAGTCTGTCGTGAGTGCGTATGTCAACAGAACCTTCACACACAGCTCATCATGGAAAGATATACATAACGAACTCGACCGAATTCGCCAACTGCTGACAAAACAACGGGTATGCAGATCAAATTATCGAAGCAGCAATAAAAAGAAAATGGACGAATTTTACCAACCCAACACCATGGCGAAAAACGAGGAAAACTTGATTATTTACCATCGTGTACATTATGGGTCTGCATACAAGGAGGATTGCTGCACACTACGCGGGATAATAAACAGAGGCGTAACCCCAAAGCCCCTTACGCCATAAAATAAGCCTCAGGATATATAGTAAGCCCAACCTTGTAGCAGCCTTAATAATGAAGAACAGCACCGCTCCGGGGGGACCGAAGGAGATGTGCACGAATGTAGTTTACAAATTTACTTGTCCAGAGGAGGTGTGTAAACCTCACAGCCAAAACTACATCGGGCACACTACAACGACCCTTCGGAGACGTCTGCTGGCTCATAGAAATCAAGGGGCCATCCATCAACATTACATAGATGTTCACGACAGGAAGCCATCTCTACAAGAGCTCATAGAAGGCACCCAGGTCGTACACGAGAAGACAACTACGGTCGCCTCTTAATAACGGAAGCAGTGAGCATCGCTATTCAGAAGCCGACCTTGAACGTCCAACAAGAATCGGACCATATACTCCCTCCAGCAGGAGAAGGAATACCCAAGCCAACAGGGACCAGACAGCGCGCCCCAATCCACC
>NC_061107.1:135167937-135172937 GCF_015104395.2 Macrobrachium nipponense | reverse complement strand
ATAATTCGTTAATGGAATTCAAGTAAATCACGAAAATCAAATTCTTAAAAAGAAAGGAAGAAAAAAACCAGTGGTTTTATCGATTCAGAAACTAAAGATGACGACAAATATGAAAAAAGTAAATGTATCAATAAAGAACTGTTGATGTTTTCCAGATTTTATTTGTTTATTATTTTTGTATTTAACTTTTTTTCTGAAGTAACGGATTGTTTTCAAATTTATAAAAATTTCCAATATATAAAACAAGTTCGTGTTTTTATGTCTTTATGTTCAAAGTAGAATCAATTTATAAAGACCAATCCTTTCGAAATTTATAATATTGTTCTTGAAAACAAGGGGTTCAGCCGGTGCTAAAAAATAGCCTGATGCAAACTCATCTAATTAACACCAGATTCATTCCCGAAATAAAAGAGAAATTGAGGATATTTTGTATGATATTTAAAAGGACTGCCGTCGTTAGAGATAAAACATTCATAAACCACGATGAAAATATAATGATATCACATGAGCTTGAGCCTGTAATGTGTTATGGTTTTACACGCTATGATTAAAACTTAAATATATGAAGAACAAATTAATGCCATTCTGTCCTTGCGTCAACACATTTAGAACAACAGGGATAAAAAAAATAATAGAAAAAAAAATAAAAATAAAAGGAGTCGGAGAAGGCAAACTTCACCAATTCATAGAGATTCACCACCAGGAGGTCCTGTTTCCCCCCCACACGTTACTCTCTTATATCTCCCAATTTGTATTAATTTGCTACAAGTCATTTACCCAACTGTGAAAAAAATTTCATCAAAATTCATAACTGAATCATGCTAACAAGTAAACGAAAACACTGAGTCAAAATAGTCTTTGTTGGAGGAAAGAACATATATCGTCCTCCATTTGGTGACGTGATATATACATAGAACCTAATATAATACAGAAAGAATAACTTTTAAGGTTCATTATTTTCTAAGCTGTAATTTCTTGTTTCGTTAGACTTTAAAAATGATTTCCCCATTAGATTAATATAATAAATAAAAATAACTTATCATATAATTGCCCTTATATAAAGCGCATGACCACTCAGGGATCTGTACGTGTAACGAATCGGATCTTGGGTTCATGTGAATTAACTGCTTTAGTACTGGTGATTGAGATTTGCCATATATAACAAAGGGAGCACTGCCCCGTTATTCACATAGGTAACGTTAAGCCCAGAGTGGAAGACTTACTGGTAACACCTTGTCTGGTAACACATTCTCCTCTCTCTCTCTCTCCTTCCTCTCTCACTCTCTCTCTCTCTCTCTCTCTCTTGCAACCTCCACTCCATTATCTAAGGTCACCAAATCAGAGTCGGAGCTACAAAAATATATGTTTATTCAAAGCAAAGTACTAGTTGAATAATTCAGATTCTTACAGGATAATTAATAGAATGATAACTCATAGTTCAAGTAACTTAGATAACCCCCCATGAAATAATAGTCTTAATCATTAATAGTCAAATACCAATTATCTCCTCTCCAAAATACAGTCCCCCTCACTAGGACACTTAGTCCCCTCCACTAGATCCGCCTGTTAAAGGACAGGAGGGATACACTATACTCTGTTTTTTTCCATCTGTCCATCCACCTGTGGTGTTTTTGTATGGTAACACTGAGTCCCGGGCTTTAAATAGTTACGCTATGTGTAAGTTTTAGGTAAATAATAGGATATCTGGGTGTACATTTGCAACTGAAAAGTGTTTTAATAATTTAATGTATGCGAATTACACCATTAATATTCGAAATAGGATATTGTTATTATTGTTGAAAGCCTGGGACGCAGTGTTACCATACAAAACACCACAGACGGATGGACAGATGGAAAAAAAACGAGTATATGTACATACAATTGTAAAGACAAAGTCAAAAGATTAAATGAAACACCGAACATCTTTACAAAATGTCAAAAATAGTCAAGCCATAACTTTAGCTAAATCACAGTAACTCTTACCCATTGCAACTTGGAATATCACACACTTTCCACAAAACAGAAAAATCATTGCAGAGCCATCCTGGCTCTCTCATGTGTACACGTACACATGAATTCACACCATTCGGTAACTGGTTGCAGCCAGTTTCCAAAGGGACCTTGGACAAGCTCTCATGGCACTGATACACTTAGGTAAGGAACTTTAACATCACACCACCCAAAAAAGAGTCATCAGCATTCTTAAGCTGTCGCTCGCACCCTCAGTCTCCATAGGAAGTTAAAATTGATAAGTCTGTACATTCCCCCTTTTACATATATATATATATATATATATATATATATATATATATATATATATATATATATATATATATATATATAATGATATATATATATATATATATATATATATATATATATATATATATATATATTTATATATATATATATATTAATATATAATATATATATATATATATATATATATATATATATATATATATATATATATATATATATATATATATATATATATATATATATATATATATATATATATATATATACAACAAGGAGCTGAAGGAGACGTCATGTACCAGTAATTGTCCATTTATTAACGAGCTGACGTTTCGAGGACACAGCCTCATTTTCAAAGCTGAAAAATGTAATTATAATATATAAAAGACTTAAGAATTACGAAATTTACAATTTAAAAATATTTACACTTTATACAAAAATTAAAAAATAAAAAAAATAAAAAAAACCTAAAAATGCAACAGACAGAATGAAATAAATAGACCGCTACCTTTCAGGACGGGAACCAAGGACCTAATGACATAAAAAACAGAGACAGGGGCACACTCAAGACAGGTACAGTGTGTGGAGGTAGTTTGATGTTTAAAGGAGGAACAAGCTTCTTAATATATAACGATTCGGCTATTGCTAATTGATGAGGTGAGGTGGCTCTGGAGAGAATTTTAAAATGGTTATATTCAATATCTTTTTTACATTTTTTGGCATGATCGCGTATATTAGAAAATTTCAGGATTAGTTAATTTATTGCCTGTTCTGTAACTAACTCCCCGATGACAATCAATTCTAAACTTTTAGTAGGCGACGAGAAGCCCCCACATATTTCCCCACCTTACATTTGGGGCAAGTATATAAATAAACGACATTGGAAGTCATCAAGGAGCTTAGTCTGTCTTTATGTTTAAAAAGCGAAGCAATGGTTAACGGGTTCTTTGGTATAATTCTACTGTTAACTGCGGTAGGTGTCGGTGAATAGGTCATTTAACTGAACATAAAAGGACTTATCATGAATAAAAGGAATACTGAAGTAAAATGCTAACTTGGGTACAGTAGGGGAATATTAAAAACAGGAACAAACTTACGATTAAGAAAATTATACAATTGTTTAAAAAAAAAGCAAAAAAAGCTTTGGATGGGTAGCAATTTTCTAAAAAATAATTTTGGAGAAATGAGATTTCTTGGTGGAAACAGACCAAGTGGAGGATAAAGTATAGGCCCTGTGGAAGAGAGTACTTAAGGAGTTTAGTTTGAAATTAAAATGACAACTGCTATAGAAATTTGTACCTAAGCCAGTAAAGGTTTGTTTTCTAAAAATAGAAGTACAGAAGCCCTGCTCGTTACGGGAAACAAGTATATCCAAAATGCAAGTTTATTGTTTTCTTCGTAATCGATCGTGAACTTAATGTTGGGATGGGGGGCTACATTGCCGTATTCAAGAAAAACTGATCAGCTGCTCTTTAGTTCTAAAAAGTAAGAAGGTGTCATCTACGTATCGTTTGTAAAATAACGGCAGAAAAGAGAGGGGACAGTTGTCCAGCAACTGTTCCTCTAGATGGCACATAAAGATGTTAGAAAAAACTGGGCCAAGAGGACTGCCCATGGCCATACCTTCAACCTGAGTGTAAGCTGTATTATTAAAAATAAAGGCAGTGTCCTGCACTGCCAGTTGCAACATTTTCTTAAAATTATCATAATTAAAACCGTGAAATAAAATTTCTCGTTGGGTAAAAATTTGTCTAAGATTAGTTTGTATTGTCTCTTCCACAGGGACATTGGTTAAAAAGAGACTCCACATCCAAGCTTACCATAAATAAATCAGAATCTTGCATAAGAACGTTGTCCCTAAATTGTTCGGAATTTTTGACTGAATAATATTCATGGAAAATTCACTCAATAAGGGCACCAAAAACTTAGCCATCTTATAATTAGGGGTTTCGTAGGAAGCAAGAATTGGTCTAATAGGGACACCGTCCTTATGCACTTTGGGATAAAACCATACATGTTCCAATAAGAACCACCAGTACTCATCAAATTCTGGTAAGTGTCGTTGTCAATTATCTTATTGTCAAATAAACTTTTTAGAAACCTATTGATACGATCTTCTAATCGAAAAATAGTGGCAAAATCCGGTACACCAATCCTTTTAAATTTTGACGTGTCATTTAAAATACTCAACACTTTATTAACATAATCATCGCGGTTAAGAAGAACCACACCTCTACCCTTGTCTGGTTTTGAAATAATGATATTATCTAGTTTACTAAGATTTCTGAGAATATCCAAGTCTTGCTTTTTGAAAAAAGGAGTCCAACAAGTGGTTAGATTGTTAAAGGTTTTATGGGCCAAAGTATGTAATTGTGAACGAAACTCTTCGGTATTTAGTGGCATGGGCAAATTGCAAAGAAGTTAACCTGGAGAAGGCAGATTCCAACGCCCCAAAGAATTGACAATAGGATGGTTTAAAACATGGAAGGCAGAACTCAAGTCCGAAAGATAATAAAAATTCTTCTCTCTTTGTGAGTTGATGGTCGGAAAAGTTAAAAATTACGTTATTGCTATTGTTATGAAATTTAGGAATGGTAATACCTAAGTTAAACAATTTTCTCTGATGTACGTCTTGAACTGTCGAGACAAAATGAGAGATGCTCTTATTGAATAAATATTTAAAAATGATACGATCTAAAATGGAAAGATTATTTAAAACATTAGCATTTATAGTAGAATAC
>NC_061107.1:135140259-135164937 GCF_015104395.2 Macrobrachium nipponense | reverse complement strand
TGTGACGGTTGTCGACCTCAAACTCCCAACCTAAGTTATATGAAAATACGAGTACGTTCTAAAGTCCTTAGTATTGTAATATTGCATGATGTCCATAGCCTTAGGAACATATTCCACTGATATAGCAGTCTGATGAATAGAGTTAATATGATTAATTATTCATGGCTCAACGTCAACTTATACATTTATTGCATTCTTTTATATTATTCAGGTATAGTTTCACATAACGTTTTTTTGACGGCCATCTCATAGAATTTACAAGAACCTTTTATTACAATACAATGCAAAAATCTTTTAGTCTTCTCCACATTTGAGGCTAGCCTGTTGCTAAGGTTATGAAGTGCTTTGAGATTACCCATAACTTCTCAATTATATAACTTGATTACAAGATAGTCAAAGAAATACGTTGCCATACCGCAGTTAAATTGATTTAATTCTTTTGGCCTCAGATAACCTGTATTTAGAGTTACCTGGTGAGGCTCCCACCAGATTGCTAAATAACTCACATTGGATTTAAGAGTCAACTTTTTATGAAGCTGCCTTCTTAAATAAGGCGTGATGCGACCTCCAGCTTACTCGGGAGGCGTGCAAGATTTCCCCTCACGCGTATGTTGTAAACATTATGTTCCTAAATTAACAGGAAGTGGTCTTCGTAATTAATACTCACACTTAGTACTACTTATACTAACAACAAGGATCAAATACAAAGGACACAAATTAAACAAGTTCATATACTACTAGTTATAAGTGGGAACACAAAATAATTGAACGAAAACACAGCCTAAATTCATCACACTAAATAAATAAGAACATGTTAAAATCTACTGTCAAACAGAGCCTTGTTTCACCAACGAAAATTAAAATAAATGATTTTTTCTGCACTGTTCAACATGCAATTTTTTTAAATTCTTACGTTCTCATTCTAATGAATAAATAATAAATATCCTATAGTAAAATTCCAGTATATTTAACTAAACGCAAAACACCTTTTTCATAGCTTTTTAGGCTCTTTCATAGGGCTTTCCTAACCCCCACCCCCCAACAATGACAACAGCAAAGTAATAAGCAAAAATCATGAATCTACAGTCGACTGGTCTGGATGCAGACGTCCATAATTTCCAAGGATGTCAGGTATAGCATTATTAATATTCAATTAATTTTACGCATTACTTACATAAGTACATGTAATATTATATTACAATTTAGCACAGTTCATATTTCAATTTAGTAAATGTACGAGTGATCATAATCAATGTTTGTCCAAGAAATTTCTTTTCAGGTAGTCGCGTAGACGTTCCTGGTTTTCCTTTCACTTTCCACACATTTCATGTGAAAATGTACTGAAATCTTTTCTCTCTGAATATTAATACTTTTTGATAATCAGAAAATATATCATAGAAGTCCTAATACAGTAAATATATAGAGGATTTATTGGTGGAAATTCAATATATCCTCTCACCAAGTCTTTGCCCCTTTCATTAATTACATTATTAGAATAATTATACCTTCCGTGACCTGCTTATTCATCATGGCAGGTCACTGGAATATACAGTATTTTTCCTTTGCAGTATACGTGATATGTAGGTATAGTAATATAAGTTATTTGGCTGGAAGAACATAGTTATTGAATAACCTTAGGGTAAAGAACAATTTTCAGAGAATAACGATGATTTTATATTAATTTACTGTAATTTTCTTACACTGGCATGAGCAATTGATGTTTAGTTTTGAAATCCATGAGATAATATCATTGATGTGAGGTCCTCAGACATACTGACAATGTTGTCTGGTTGACTTAATACCAAAGATACTGTGGAGCACTCTATAGTATCTTTGCTTAATACTTAAATGAACTTGAATAAACGGCTACGAAAATAGGCTATTCATTGAAAATTGAAACGTCGATTTACAATTTTACGACGAAATATAAATAAAAGTCAAGTTCAGATTACTCATAATTGAATATTAATAAGTCTTTCTTGCGAGTGTATCTTTTAGGGTTATTACATCTTTCGTCAATTCAGAATTATATTAACACAAAGCATCGGAAGTAAAATATAGAAGTTAATTAACGCGGCGAGATTAGTTCTCCCTTCGTAAATAAACATAATTTTTTCCCCCACTCATTTACGTGTTGGCAGGATATCTCAAGAAAGGATGAACGCATTCTGATGAGCGTGAGTGAACCTTGGTTTACAAGTAATTATATTATTATTATTATTATTTTATTAAAAGTAATGGCTACTTCAGTAGCGTTACACTTGTAGAGATTTTTCTCTATTTTGCGAATAGCGGCTTTTTCAGTGCTACTTAAACAGGCTAGTAGAGCGCCTATAGAGGTCATGGTAAAATACAGGGTCAAAATAGGTGTATATATTTGAATTTTACAGATGAACTATGATACCATAGTCATCAAAGTCATTAACGATTTTTCTCTCTCTCTCTCTCTCTCTCTCTCTCTCTCTCTCTCTTTCTTAAAGCGAGCTTTCGTCTGGAGCTGCCAGACATCCTCGGGCTGGGAAGCTGAGGTGGACTGATCTTGGTGTTGTTGTTGTTGTTGAAGGTTAAGCTGGCATAAATGCCAGCACGGGCTCTTGCTCTATGAGCAGCCCGTAACAGTAGATGTGATCTGGAATGAGAAATGATGGTGGTTATAAATGAAAGGAAGAAAAGGACAGGCAGGGTTACAAACCCCATTAAACCTTACGGTACCCATCAGTATGAGAGAAAGTTTTACAGCAGAGAGTCCTGATTGAGTGTTTAGAAAAATCAGGAAGGAAATGGAAATATTTTAGCTCAAGAAAAAGCAAGAAACTCTTTTGGAGAATACTCCAAAGAATTCATCATTCTCTCTTGTGGAAATAAAAATTTCCTATGTCATATTGAATTTTAGCTGCTTATTCGAATCGAACAGCAGTTGCTTTTGAAAGAGGATTTTGTATGAGGTGTGGTTGTATGACTTCCAGCAGTGCCTTCCTGTCGACAGGTTTCCCTGTCAACTTCTCGAAGAGAATAAGTATCCCTTCTACTGTGATTGTAACACAGTCACTGGCTTGTTTCATCTCTCTCTCTGCTGGCACTGGCTGGAACTCTGGAGGAGGAAGGAGTTGGAGTTGGGGAACAGGTGAGGGAAGGGAGAGGGTCGGTTTTGGAGGAGGTGGGATGGGATTTGTGAAGGTGATGGCGTAGGTACATCTTGGTTTCGGTGTGTAGTCGACTTTCTTTCTTGGTGTACGACGTTGTCTATGTGGTTTTGGCGGCAGTTGTTGCTGTGGTGCAGTGGGTATTTGCTGTGGCTTCGATGTCTCTTGTTTAGATGGCTTCAGAGTCGGCTCCTTGGGGGGAGGAATGCCTTTCATCCTCGCAACTCGCTCCAATCTTGCAGTGCAGCGCTTGTTCCAGGCATGATGTTGGCTGGAACAATTCGGGGCATTTGCTGGTCACTTCTTCACCTTTCTTGTAGTTGTCAAGGCATTGTTTGGTGGGGTGTGGCTGCTGCATATCCCACACTTCTCTTGTCCTTTGCAGCGGCTGCTGTGATGCCCAAACTTTTGGCATTTGAAGCATCGTAGGGGCTCAGGTGGTGAAGGCTTCTGTGGGGAAATTTCCCCATACTCCGAGGGAAACATGACTTGGGATATGTCCCTTGAAAGTGGCAATGACCTTTTTCGTCGGTTCTCCCGATTTTCCGATACATCTCCGGGCCTCTACGACGTTCTGCAGCTGAAGGATCGGTTCTAGGGGCAGGCAGGTCGGGAACTTGCAAATCACAGCCTTCTTGATCCGTTCATTTGGATCAAGGAACTGGAAAGTAGTGTTCTTCTTCAGGAACTCGGCTGTTTCTCGGTCTTTTGGAGAAATGATCAGATCTGCATTCCTGTTTGGTTTAACAGTCATTTTTAAATGCTTATACTTGGCTTCCAAGTCTGCTATTAATAAGTAAGCAGACTTTTCAGCACTTGCTGTGACTCGAAACTTAGGAAGTTCCGTTCCAGCATAAGTAGTAGGAGTAGTAGTAGGAGTAGGAGCAGTAGTAGGAGCAGTGGTAGGAGCGGCTGCTTGGAGTGGGGCATCCCCACCCGTCTGGAACCTCCTCCTAGCCTTCTTCTGTCGGCGAACTGTCGACCATTCGTCGGCAATCGTGTCAGATTCTGTGACACAAGGGCTTGGCGGCGCAGAAATTGCTTCTTCAGGAGCTGGAGGGCTTGGAGGGTCCTCCTCTGCCTCGCACAGGCAAGAGGAAGGAGCGTCCAAAGGCGGCCAGTCGGCGTCGTCGCTGGAGACTAGTGTCCAAGACATCCTCTGTCTCTCACTCTGGCAGAGAGTGTCGATCTTGGTGCGGTGTCCGTCCTCCTTATATCTGTGGTTGACAGCAGGGGGTCTGCCCCATGCTTGTCTCCTATTGGCTGGTGGCGGTGAGTCTTGTTTTCATTGGCTGCCTGAGCCAGGTCTCAAGCCAATTTCTTCGGGCCGATGGTTGCGTTGCAGCATATCCTGCAGCCTCCTGGACCTCCTAAGCGGCGCTGTAAAATTGATGGGCGTTGCGCTACGCTGTGGGACGTCACGGCTACTTTGATTTCCATCGGCTGCAGGAGTACCTCGTTCGGGGGCGTTGTCATCCATAGAGTTGTCATGATCGGTGGTGTCATTGTTGGTGGCAGGTCTTCTCATACTCGTAGGGAGGAGAAATTCTTCCTGCGTCGTATTCAGAGTAGGTTTTTATTTGCTGAATGAGTAGCGCCTCCAGCAGGCGCAACCGACGGGCATCAGGGGCCTTCCCGATGATCTTCGTGTTCTTTATGATGACCTCTCGGGAGATGGCCTCGTGATGTTTGGTGCGGGCGTGATTCTTTATAGCCCCCTCTTGGGCGTGGCACGAGAGTCTCTTCGACAGTCGCATGGTAGTCATACCTACGTAGGCGCCGCTGCATTCGCGGACTGGGCATGTATACTGGTACACTACATGCGTCTGCTTCAGGGTTCTCGTACCTGTGAGTAGGGGTTATTTTTTCCTAATAAGATCGCGCGTCCTCCGATTCTGGTAATATATGATTAGGTCGATATTCTTGGTGTCGTCAGTCGGGGATACACTATCAGAAATAATTTTCTTAATGGCGTCCTCTTCTTCTCGGTAATGGGAACTCATGAAGGCTTTGTAGTACAGCTTGATATTATCCTGGGGGCGGGGCTGCGGGCTCTCACTACCGTACCATTTCTCCAGGGCTGTGCGGACTTCCTTGCTGATTAATTTATTTGAGTACCCGTTATTCACAAGTACTTGGGAGGCGCGGTCGAGTTCCTGGTGAGTGTCCTGCCAGGTTGAGCAGTGGGAGAGGGCCCTCCTGACGAAGGCTCCCTGACGGTGGTGCTTTTGAATCTGGTGGGGCACTCGCTGTCTCCGTTGAGGCAAGTCCTAAATTGGTTTTCTTTGTGTAGACTGAAGTACGGAGACCGTCTTCCGTCTTGCTTACAAGGACGTCGAGGAAGGGGAGCCGATCGTTGGAGCTGCGTTCGACTGTGTAATTCAGCACACTACACTGCTGAAATGCTTGACGGAGGGCTTCTACCTCATCCTCGGCGTCGACTTGCACAAAGATGTCGTCAATATAACGTCCATATCTGCTGGGGTTGCTGCATCCTGGCGAAGACCCGCTTCCTCCTCGGTGCCCATATAAAAGTTAGCGAAGAGACCCCCAGTGGGGAGCCCATCGCCACGGCCCGTCCTTTTGGCGGAACATCTGGCCACGGTGGGTGGAGAAAGGGGCCTTCTTCGTGCATATCTCCACACGTACGGCGAGGCTTCCGGTATGTTGAGGGGCGCTGTCGACTGATTCCTGTAGACACGATCAAGGATTATATCTATGGTTTCGTCGACAGGCACGTTCGTAAATAGGGACTCTACATCCAGTGAGGCGATAATCCCGGTACTAGGGGCGTCCTTGATGGCTTCTAAGAACTCTGCCGAAGACCGCAGGCTGTACCGACTCGGGACGTAAGGGGTCAAAATTTGGTTGAGGCGTTTAGCCAAGGCGTACGTAGTGGCGGGCGTCTGGCTGATGATCGGCCGAGGGGGTTTCCTTGTTTGTGGGTTTTTACATTGCCATATAAATAACCAGGCTGTAGTCTCCTTGTATGGGTGGGAGGTGCACAGCATTTGTTGCAGCATTCACTGCGCTGATGACTCCGTTAGCCTCCCTCTTGATGTCGTCTGTCGGGTTCCTCGTCAGGCGCTCGAACTTGCTCTCGTCAGACAAAATAGCATCCAGCTTCTCGTGATATTCGGCAGTATCAATCAAGACGAAGGCTGCTGTCTTGTCCGCGCGTCGCACCGTGATGTTCACTTTCTCCTTCAGTTCCTTCGCTGCTTTCTTCATCTTCCTGAAGAAGAGGACGCCATTAAGAAAATTATTTCTGATCATGTATCCCCGACTGACGACACCAAGAATATCGACCTAATCATATATTACCAGAATCGGAGGACGCGCGATCTTATTATGAAAATAACCCCTCTCCACAGGTACGAGAACCCCTGAAGCAGACGCATGTAGTGTACCAGTATACATGCCCAGTCCGCGAATGCAGCGGCGCCTACGTAGGTATGACTACCATGCGACTGTCGAAGAGACTCTCGTGCCACGCCCAAGAGGGGGCTATTAAAGAATCACGCCCGCACCAAACATCACGAGGCCATCTCCCGAGAGGTCATCATAAAGAACACGAAGATCATCGGAAGCCCCTGATGCCCGCGGTTGCGCCTGCTGGAGGCGCTACTCATTCAGCAAATAAAACCTACTCTGAATACGACGCAGGAAGAATTTCTCCTCCCTACGAGTATGAGAAGACCTGCCACCAACAATGACACCACCGATCATGACAACTCTATGGATGACAACGCCCCCGAACGAGGTACTCCTGCAGCCGATGGAAATCAAAGTAGCCGTGACGTCCCACAGCGTAGCGCAACGCCCATCAATGTTACAGCGCCGCTTAGGAGGTCCAGGCGGCTGCAGGATATGCTGCAACGCAACCATCGGCCCGAAGAAAGTGGCTTGAGACCTGGCTCAGGCAGCCAATGAAAACAAGACTCACCGCCACCAGCCAATAGGAGACAAGCATGGGGCAGACCCCCTGCTGTCAACCACAGATATAAGGAGGACGGTCACCGCACCAAGATCAGTTGCTGCTCGGCCTCCGTAGCAGTAACATCTCTCCTGAGACCTTCTCTGGCGAACGTGAGCGACAGCGAGCGATAGCGCCATCCCAGTCGACGATAGATTTCGCTCCGAGATTTCCAGCGATTTTCGGCGGAACTTTCGGCGATTGACGACGACACTGAGAATTATAATTCTTAGAGAGCTCTCTCAAATACTATAAGAAAACTTTCATATGACATCTGTTTCTCTAAAATAATTTTCCATTACTAACAGTCTCTCCTGCCTAAAATTCGGTAGCCGTTGGGGTCTGAAAACTCCGATTGAAGCAGGGTCTAAGGGACAAAAAAAACTTTCTACTCTCGCAATCCTTATTTGCAAGTAGCACAGGGACGATAGGCTGGTGTCTCTCATAAACCAGGTTTAGGCCCTTCAGGCAAAAGTAAAAAATAACAACACACACATACACATACATTCTCTCTCTCTCTCTCTCTCCTCCTCTCTCTCTCTCTCTCCTCTCTCTCTCTCTCTCTCTCCCCTCACAGATAGACGAAGACGAATGCAGCCATGGACCAAGTAACCCAGCCCACACCCACCACTGCAGAAGCACCTGAGAACCGGAAACGGACAACGTCTTCTTCTTCCTCTTTTTCAGATGCCCCTGAAGCAGTTAGACCTCGGCTAGACTCCTCCACCTCCTCCGAAGAAGAATCCACCACAGCCACTCAAGAGGACAATCAAAACCCCCCTGCCATGGACACAGATGATGGATTCCAGCTTGTCACAGAACAACGCAAACAAGGACCACCAGCAGCACCTTCACCCTCACATGGAAAATACCTGATAACTCCTCCAACAGGAACCAGTGCATAGGAATTCGTTAAGGACCTCGAAAAGAAGGGTAAGTTGTTCAAGGTAAGACCCACTACCAGGGGAGAACTGTTCGCAATACCTCAGACCTGAATACAAATGAATATATGAAAAACAATCCTGCCAGCTTTAAATTCCTCAATCCTGACGACAAACCCTGCAGATTTATATTATGCCATTACCCTCTGCAATTTGAAACCAGGGTTATTCTGGAAAATCCCAGGGTAATCAAAGCAGAGAGATGCCACACAAAAGGACCCAACCCCCAGCCAACCCGCAAAGTCCTAGTAGAATGGAAAGGAACTCAGCCCAAGTCACTGACCTTGGCATTGTTGGGGCTCCTTCCCCACCATGGACTTCACACCAGAACCTCTGAGATGCTTTAACTGTCAGAGGTACGGACACCATAGCAGTGCCTGCACCGCCGAAAGCCATTTGTGGTGTATGTAGTGGGAGACATCCCACAAAACTCTGCACAGACAAGTTTAAGAAAGGACAAGAAACAAATGCCAGCTGCCCCCGCATTGCAAGGGAAACCACCATGCGTGGAACGAGAATGCCCGATAAGGCTACAGAAAATAGACACTCTTAAAGGAATCACACCTCAGAGCCTCCCTGGACGCACACACACACAGACCAGACCACAACACACAACAGCAGCTCCCACCACCCAGCAGGGATCAGGTCCTTTGCTGCTGCAGTTAGGGTAGTAGCAACAAGCCCCCAAAAACACACAGAACACACCCCCAGCATAAGACACAGTCCTATGCTGCTGCAGCTGGAGGGCCTAGACCCAACAGGACTCAAAGTCAGCCTCAAACTCAGAAAAAGGAACACACTCCCAAACCACACCCAGACCAACACACACCAACGAAACAAATAACAAACACTAGAAGGAAAATCAGTTTCTCAGAATCGCCAAGCCGACCACACATACATCCTAACCTCTCCTGTTCCCGAACCCGACAAATCCTCCTCACTCCAAATCCTAAAACTAGCTCCACTGTTCCTGGCTCCCCAAAGCCATATAACCCAGTCTCCCCTCCTCCTCCCACCCCACAAGCAACAGGTTTTGAAGTTCGCCCGAACTAAAACAAGACAAATATATCGCACAGACTCAAGACCTCACAAAATCTACTGGTGCCAAATGCTATTCAAGTTTGCAGAACTAACAGGATCAAACTTCTCAGAGGAAATAGCTAAAGAAGTCGTTGACAAGTGCATAAGAACGTCCAAGACTCTTTGCATCACCATGCCTACACTAATAAACAACAACTGTACAAATGGCACTACAAATACACCCGTGTCAGTTTATCCCAAGTAATAGTGCCAGGTACATCTCCAGTGCCAGGGCCAACCTCAGAGTTGGTAGTCAAGGCAC
Organism: Macrobrachium nipponense; assembly: GCF_015104395.2. Lineage (NCBI taxonomy): Eukaryota > Metazoa > Arthropoda > Malacostraca > Decapoda > Palaemonidae > Macrobrachium > Macrobrachium nipponense. Next base: position 135,155,535 of record NC_061107.1, on the reverse strand, counting down.
ATCAGTGCAAATGACGAGTTAGGAAACAACAACAACACAAATGACTGCAGAGACACAGACACTATAAAAATCCTCCAGTGGAACATACTAAGTGCAAACAATAAATACGCATTCTTGCAAGCACACACACAAACAAATAACTATGACATCATAATGTTACAAGAAACACTGGTAAGGGAAAACGCCAAATTTTCATTTAAAGGGTACAAAGTGTACAAAACACCATACACAGACACTAAAAGAGGACTAATCACCCTGGTCAAAAACACAATCCCCTCAAAGAAGGTAGACAACATCCCTTGCGGAGATGATGTAGAATCACTCAGCGTAAAACTCACACTTGCAAACACAACACTGACGGTACACAACATATACAGGCTCGGACAACACATTCGAAGGGGAAGCACTCTTCAGTGCAGCGACAGGAAAACAAAAACACTAATTGGAGGGGACTTCAACGCACATCACCCAAGCCTGAACTCTACACAACAAACAAACACAACTGGAAGACATCTACACCAGTTATCATGTGAATTCCCAGAGGTGTGCCTATTAAACAGTGGAGAGCCAACTCACCTAAAAGGAGGAAGACTAGATCTTACCTTCACAAACTACGCCCTAAAGGAGCAAGCAACATGGAAGCTGCACGAGACCCTCACAAGTGACCACATAGCCATTGACATTGGCCTACGGCTCAAAAAGCTGCCCCCCATACCACCGCCACCAGAAAGATGGAACCCCAAGTTTGCAAACTGGGCTACATTTGAAGCCATAATGACGAGATGGGCGAGGAACTACCTTGAAAACCCTGCAAACGATATAGAACACTTCTATGAAGAGTTCATCAACAAACTCAGAGAGGCAGCAAACATGTCCATGCCAAAGATCAAACGATCCAAGATCGATCACAAAGATGCATGGTACTACTGTGAAAGGGTCAAAGAACTCAATGCCAGAGTCAACAGAGTGCGGAAACTCTTCAGACGGGAACCATCTGACGAGATGCACAGACTTCTCAGAGAGGTAATAGCCCACACAACTGAAGAGACAAAAGAAATTAAACAGCAGGCATGGTATGATTGTGCAAACATCAGCAGACAAACTCCGTAACCCAGATCTGGAGTAAATTCCCTTGCAAAAATTTGCAGGGAAAGGAAGAACAGCGCAAAGCATCCACCCAACCCACAAGAAGAAGCTGACAATATAGCCAGAAACTTTGCAGAAAGGACAAAATCCCACAACCTTCCCCAAACAACACGGGAAAAAATAAATGAAATTTCCCCAGCAAGATGGAGGGAAATCAATACTGCCTGCAACACAGCCTTGATGACACAGACACACCCTTCACTATAGAAGAACTAAACAGTGCGCTCAGCAAGGGGAAAAGAGACACAGCCCCTGGAGCCAGATGCAATCACTTACAGCATGCTGAGACACATGGGAGGACTCCCTGCCAAACAGGCTATATCTACTCCTGGTAAACAGGACATATGCAGAGCACACCAGGCCAAAGAAATGGCAACAGCAAGACACACAACCAATACCTAAGCCAAAAGAGGAAGGCACCATATAGGCCAATATCCCTCATCAGCTGCACTGAAAAGGTTGCAGAAAGAATGGTTCTGAACAGACTACTATGGAAAGCAGGGCCCCTACACCATAGGCTCTATGCCTATAGGGAAGGAGTAGGCACCCATGAGTGCCTCACAGATGTGCTAAGTGCCATAAATGGCAGAAAATCCATAGTGGTCTTCTTAGATCTAGAAAAGGCATATGAATTAGCCAATGCAGCAACCATCCTCTCCTCCCTAGTCAGAAAGAGGATCAAGGGCAACCTGCTTACATGGACAAAAGGATACATGCAAGACAGAGAAGCAAGAGTAGTGTTCCAAGGCAGAATGTCAGAATACTACTCTCTTGAAAACGGCACTCCACAGGGGGGCATTCTAAGCCCCTTCTTATTCAACGTCCTTATGGAAAATGTAGCCTGCCTAAAGCTACCACAAGGAGTAGAGGTCTTCATATATGCTGACGATGTTTGCATTGTCAGCTCCGGCCCTCAAAGACAGCTCCAAAAGATGCAAGAAGCCTTGCAAAAACTTGAGGACAAGTGCACACAACTGGGACTCAAAATCAACAGAAATAAGACAAAAGCCATGGCAATAAAACATGATCAAAATCCACCCAACCTTCTACTGAAAGGAGACATCATAGACTGGGTGGATAGCTACACATATCTGGGAGTCTGCATTGCAGATTCACTATCTCCTGAGAAGCAAATACAGCTCCTCCAATCCAAAACAAAAATAGGGCTTAATGCCCTAAAGAAAATCACATCATTGCAAGAAGGTGCGACATACCATCTGCTCAAGAGGTTCTACATACAAACCATCAGAGCACAAGTAGAATATGCAGCACCAGTCCTGATAAATCTCAGAAAGGATCAACAGCAGAGGCTGGAAGTCATCCAAAACAACGCAATGAGACTGATACTAGGAGCCCCAATGTGGACAAGAATTTGTCAAGCACAGGATAGGCCAAAGAAACATTGCCATTCTGTGCAAAACCATCAGAAACGACAGAAATGGACAACACAAAAACAAAATGCAAGCGTGTATAAACCTGCACAAAGAACTAGACCCGCCCAAAACCTATGCGGGCAGTATACTCCAGACACTGAGAGAACTGGGTATGCAGGACACAGTGAAACACATAACAAAGGATGTCCCACCTGAGGGATACCAAAAACCACCTCCCTGGGTCGAAGACCCAATCCGGTATAACTTCACAATACTAACCGGCAAAACAAAGCACTGTGCACAGCAGCACAAATAAAACTGCAGCAGAAGATGAAGGCAATTCAGGAACACAGCAGGCAATCTGAAAAACAATATATTACAACCTGATGGCTCAGTTGACCCAGAAGCTCCAGCAACTGCAGCAGCAGTGGCTGCCCAAGACTTCAAAGGAAGCTGGAGGCTATCCAACAATGCCTCCATACTACAAGCGGAACTAATGGCAATCTTAAAAGCCTTAGAAAATTCCAATTTAAAAGGAGGACACACAACAGTGCATATTGACTCCAAAGGAGCAATACTCGCTATCAAAACGACAAATCCAAAAGAAAATGTGACACTGATAACAGCCATAAAATTATTGGCCAATTCACATCAAGCTGCTGGCAGGAGAGTCACACTAAACTGGATACCCAGCCATGTGGGAATCCAGGGAAATGATGAAGCTGACATCCTTGCCAAAAGTGCCCTCAGCTGCAGTACAGTAAGCATAAAAGTGCAACCATCCATAACACACCTAAAGGAAATGGCAAAAAGCTATGCCAAACTCCAAGAAGAGAGTGAAGTACGACGTCTCTATCTACAAGAGTCAAGGACGTCCAAGTGGTATGTGGATGTCACAAATCTAACGCCGCATGACATCACAAAACAAACCACTAGAAAACTCTCAGTCATCACACACAGATTAAGGCTAGGATACCTCTGCACCTGGCAAATGATAGGAAATGAGGGCAGGTTATGTCAGTACTGTGACCGAGAGGCAATCCAGCCCCGAACACTACCTACTAGACTGCCCAGGAGACACAGTCTTTCAGATCGAACCTAACTGAAATAGAGCTGACACCGGCACAGATCACCAGACACATCTTAAATAACATAGGGACATATGGGAATCTCCTAAAGTCTCACCCACCTCCCAGGTAAAAAGATAAATCACACGGCATTTCTCCATAGACACATGGGAATCTCCTATTGTCTTGTAAACAAAAACCAAAACCAAATGAAAACCACACAATGCACAAACCCTCTACTTCACTGGTTGCAATGGGAGTCATAAACATCTTTGGGAGCATATGTATAAGTGTGAGTATGCATGAACATGTATATATACTATAATACTTGCTTTATGTTGGTTTGATATATATTGCAATATTTTCAGATGCTACACACATGTATATATATTGTGCCTAAAATGTTTATAGGTAACGCCTTTCTTTCCCTCAAACTAAATCTCGCTTCCTTCTTCCTACTCAGCACTCTTCAGCTAGGCTGAGTCTCACTGCTATAAAACTTTCTCTCCTACTGATGGGTACCGTAAGGTTCAAAGGGGTTGCAATCCTGCCTGTCACCCTATCTCCTTTCCAAAACTAACCGCCAAAGCACTGTTTTTTGTATCTTTACAGATATTCCAGTTACGGGCTGCTCTAGGAGCAAGAGCCCGTGCCAGCACAAGGCTGGCTTAATCTCCAACAACAACAACAACACCAAGATCAGCCCACCTCAGCTTCCCAGCCCGAGGATGTCTGGCAGCTCCAGACGAAAGCTCGCTTTAAGAAAGAGAGAGAGAGAGAGAGAGAGAGAGAGAGAGAGAGAGAGAGAGAGAGAGAGAGAAAATCGTTAATGACTTTGATGACTATGGTATCATAGTTTATCTGTAAAATTCAAATATATACACCTATTTTGACCCTGTATTTTACCATGACCTCTATAGGCGCTCTACTAGCCTGTTTAAGTAGCACTGAAAAAGCCGCTATTCGCAAAATAGAGAAGAATCTCTACAAGTGTAACGCTGCTGAAGTAGCCATTACTTTTAATAAAGTATGCTTGAGAGAGGGTCTGCTTCCTAAGTATATTATTATTATTATTATTATTATTATTATTATTATTATTATTATTATTATTGTTTAGAAGAAGAACCTTCTTCATATGGAACACGCCAACAAGGTCCATTGTAACGGGAGGTAAAGGGTAATACAGAAAGAAGAGATCACTCATTAAAAAATAAGAAAAAAATAATTAATAAATTAACATGCTGGTAAAAAGGTAAGTAAAGATTTCAAGTTGTAATTACTCGACATCGTCAGGGAGACTGTTCTACAGTCCAACAGTGTGAGGAATATAGGAAGAAGCTGTATGTTGTATACAAAAACCCATAAAAACGAACGACGGGACTGATGGCAGTAATAAGGAAAACGTTGAAAATGTAAGATAAACAAGATAAAGTTGCTGAGAGCTTGCACTACGATTGGCTTATCGTTAAAAAAAGCATTCTCAATTCCTTGATATTAATATGAAGAGCAAAAGACTTCAGCTTTTGTTAGTTTTAATTCTTAATCAAATATAACATAAAAGTAATCATAAAGCTCAATATCTCTAATTACAGAATTTACAAGTATTCCCTGACTGAATTCAGAGTTCATTGTCAGTTGAAGCAGTTAGTTGATTTGTTCTAGTTTGTATCGTTTGAAGAAAATTCAGATTAATTTAGATAAACAGATAAAAGATAAAAGATAATGATTCTAAGTTCCTCGAAACTCAGCGTTGTCGAAAAGTAGGTTAAGCGATATAATAAAGTATTAGGAATAAAGGATAGTTAAAAAACCAAGCTACCGGAAATCATAGTATTCTGACTCTAAGTTTGGTACTGATTAAGTTTTAGATAATGATTTCTTCGGGTTTCTCAAAGAAGAAAAAATAAAAAAATTTACAAATTCAGTGTAAAAGTAGTTAATTTAATATAGCTCCACAATTAAATGCATTCACATTAAATACAGTAAAATCCAAGCAACAGCAAGAAGAAAATTATTTTTTTCGTTTTGTATCAGTAAGACATGAAACTATTTCGCGAAGAAGATTCCTCAATATTTGAAAACAATTTGATGTGTCTTCATTTGACAGCTGACACGCGGCGGCGGCGGGAAGATTGAGCCAGCTTTGTGGCGGAACGAGCTCTTGCTTTTAGCAGCCCGTAACTGTGAAGTTAACAACCTTACCTGTGAACATAACCATTCGGATCAATTTAACCACTGTGCCAGGAATGAAAAGGCATTGTTGGAAGAGAAAGTATTATAGCAGCGAGTCCTAGTAAGTAGGAGGGCGTGGGAAGGAAATGATAAATTTAAAGTCAGAGAATTAGGATAAGAAAAAAAAAACTAAACTAGGAAGGAATGGAGGGATCCTTGGCTCTTTCTAAAGGCCGATCGTGAAGGTCATGTAATGGGAACAGCAAAGGGTGAGATGTTTGCTTATACTGTTGATGGTCTTATGCCAGGAAGGACTAGCTAATATAGTAGTCCCTAAGTGAGATAACGACAGGAGCATTGTGACTGTAAGGGAAAGGTGTTTGACGTGGTTTTTGACTGGAGGTAATTCTGTTTACCTGGGTGATGGGTAAGAAAAGAGATAAGCTGAAAGTATTTAAGTATTTTCAACTATGTCTGTCAACCTTTTGGTGTTAGTTAAAGGAAACTTTGTGAAATTCTGCCCGAGAGGAAGAGTCTCTGGACAGTGAAGTAGGTAGTACTCAAAAGGTTGAGCTACTACCTGTTCTCAGTACTTGCATTCTCTGTTTTCTGGATCAGTCACTTGCTAGGTGTACAGGTAGCCCAGTTGTAGTTGGCTGGTCATGACAGCTAGTGTTCTGGGAGTGTTTCTGGAAAGAGAGAGACTTTGTAATTTAGTGCTTTATATATACCATTTGGCCGATCTTGATCCTTGAAGAAGAGCTCAACGAATTTCAGTGTGTGCTTCATTTTGGCAGTACCTGAAAATGTTGATTTTTATTTGACTGAGAGACTGATTAATGGTGATACTGATAATATCGCAAAGCAGAGGTTTTTAGCAAGTTGATCAGCTTCTTTATTACCTTTAATTCCTATGTGACTGGGGATCCAGTTAAGGGTGATTTGCCTTCCAATGTTTTGATAAGTAAAGGCGACAGCGTTCATGCTGATGAGTATATGTACATTTTCAGTGAGTGAGTGATGTTTTATGGCAAGTATCGCACACTTTGAATCGGTGTGAATTGTAGTGGTGCCTTCTTGATTAATGGAGTGCTTTCTGGATAGCTATTAACTCAGTCTCCAGCTGTTTTTAAGGGAAGAGGAGACTATAGCTGTAGCTGCTGGAAGTGTTGATGGGCATTGAAGTCTCCTGCGATAAGAGTGTTTTCTCTAGAGGCTGCATCAAAGAGTGAATCTGCCTCCAGATCAGTGTTTGGTGAACTGTATATATTATGTATCACAAGTGTAGTGCCTTCTAAAATAATTTCAACACTCCATATTTCTACATCTGGTCCACAGTCTATGCTTGTAATTTGAGAGGCAGGAATACTGTTTTTAAATGGTGTAAGTAGCCCTCTTGAGTTGTCTGTATGTAATGTCCAATATAAAGTGTGACCTTTGAAGGAAAAGGATGCAATTTCTAAGAGAAGTGTCTTTCGCAGAAGGATTATACCATGGTTTCCTAGGTTTGTGACTGCAATAGAGCAAATTGGGTCCATTTTATGTTCTGGGAAGATCAACTGTTGCAACAGAGGGTGTTGGAGAGACTGGGTTGTAAGGTTCTGGGGAAGAGATAGGTTGTAAGAATAAGAGATGGGAAGGAGAAGATAGAATATAGGGAGAAGATGGAGAAATGATGGAGCTAGGTTTGGAGGTAGGTTGCAAGAGTTGGATAACAGGCTGTGGGGAGGTGGTGGACTGGGAGGGGGAGGTTGAGGGCGTGAGCGATGTTGCCTGGGAGGGGGAGGTTACCTCTGTGGTTTTGGAGGAGGAAGTTGGTTTTGATTTTGATTTTACCTTAGTGGCAGGGGTTTGGGAAGGGGAAGATAATGGGAGGTAGAGCTCTGTGAAGGAGAACTGGGAGGTAACTATGTTCTCCCTTTCATGTACAAGATGTTGTGGTGTTGTTCAGGACATTTTTTCTAACAGGCATGATGGTTTCCTTTGCAATTTGTACAGCATGCATGGATAAGTTGGTCAGCTTTAAATTTCTCCAAACAGGTATTGGTTGGGTGTCTGCAACTGCATATTCCACAGATTTCAAAACTGGTGCACTGTTCTTGGTGGTGACCAAAACGATGACACCTAAAACATCATAGGGGTTCAGGTGTAAAATATTCTACAGAGAAGGTTCCCCAGTTTCCTAAGATGATACGTGGGGGGAAGGGCCCTTTGAAAGTGCACAAAATGTTTAGTGTGGGTCGGTTGGACTTGGTGCTAATGCATCTTTCACCACACAGAATGGTAGGGTGGTTCAGAAGGGGTGTAATTTCTAAGGTGACAGGGTGACTGCATATTACTGCTTTTATCAGCCTCTCAGCAGGATCAAGGATGGTTAGATCAGTGTTGTTCTTCAAGAAATCTGCAGTTTCTTGATTCTTGGGGTCTAGCTGTCATTACTAGGGTGGGGTTGGCAGTTTCAAAAGCAGCAATTTTAGCTAGGACATTCCAATTGCTACTACCAAGAATTTGGGAAAGGGATTAACCTGCGGGTTCAAGGCACTTTTTTTCAAGGGTTCGTTGGTGTTTAACGAAGCACTACTGCTTACCTTATTGGCATTCTTCTTCTTTTGGAATAGTGTCCACGATCTTCCTTCATCAGATGTGGATGGATCAGGGTTTGCTCCTTGATCAGGAGCAGGGTTTCCATGGGAAAGGTTTTCAGAGGCAGGATTAACAGAGGCAGCGTTGTTCTCGTTCGTGTCTACAGCAATGGTGGGGTTGAGGTCGCAGTCCGAGTCATCAGAGTCTATGATTTTCTTTCTGACAGAGTCAGGGGCGTTGGTCAGGTCAAGGGAAGAGTGGAATTCGGATCTCTTCCCAGCAAGATCGGATCTCCTTTCAGACATCCTTCTGTATAGGAGAGACCCTCCCTCCAAAAAAAAATAAAAATAAATAAATAAATAAATAAATAAAAAAGGGAAGAGTGGAATTCGGATCTCTTTCCAGTAAGACCGGATCTCCTTTCAGGCATCCTCCTGTATAGGAGAGACCCTCCCTCCAAAAAAAAAAAAAAAAAAAAAAAAAAAATTCACTCAGTTGATCACAATGAAATTTTCACTGTTGTCTTGAAAAAGTTGCACAACAAAGCACTTGACAAAATTTACAAGCGTATTTCCCCCACGTAACTAACGGCCACTGTCTGCAGAGTGCACGATCGTACTGATCAGAGATAGGGGAGAACTAGCGAGCAGACAGCTGACACAGACCTCCTTTTTCTTCGAGGTAAAATGAAAGATAAAGCTCTGTCTGTCTGGTATCTGCCTTCCGATTAAGCTCTTGAGGAAACACTGCAATAAAACGTAAAAAAGAAAACAAAAGAAAATAAAAATAGGGCCAAAGTTTTTTCGGCGCAATCAAGTTTTCTTTGCAGCGTACAATGCAATATGAGCAACGGCCCAAGAAACTTTCATCAACAGCCTGGTGGTGGCCTGTCCTATAGAGTTGCCAGACTCACAATATAACTTCAACATTAAATAGAATAAAAACTTATGAGGCCAGAGGGCTGCAGTTTGGTATGTTTGATGATTTGCAGCCCTCTAGCCTCAGTAGTGTTTTTTAGATCTGAGGGCGTATGGAAAAAGTACGGGCGGACAGACAAAGCCATCTTAATAGTTATTTTTAAAGAAACCTAATAAAAGCCAGATTGGCCGTTGGAACCATAAAATGATCATAGATATTTAGGTATGGAGAAATCTGTTCCTTTCATTGGCCATTTATTTTCATTAAACACTGCATATGCTGTTAATATTATTCTGATTTTAACGATCACGTAATCCAGACATATTTCAATGTGAATCATTATACCTACAAACTAAACTAATCTATAATCTATTCATTCCAAATCCACAGTCTCCTCTTTATTCACGTTATTACTAATAGATGATGAAGTCAGGAGATATTTCACCTAGAAATTGAATCATTTTCTGAGAGGTGACATTTTCATAGCGGTTCTCGTTCTCTGGTTTCAGTGAATTTATCATGCATAAAAGCTATCTCGGTGGTGAAGTGACTTTAACGAACTATTATAACAGCACATTAATTTGGTGAGCTCTTTTAGGGAACTCTCTATCTATTGTCGGCATGAATGTTATTTAGACCTTACACCGTTATATCTGAATCTAGATTTATTTTATTTGTTTAGTTTTATGTAAGAAATATCTATGACAATTTATGTGAAATATCTAAACATTTTCATAATATACTATTCAAAGGCTACGAGAAGAACAAGTTCTCTTTAAGAAAATGACACAAGTGCCAGGTATATGGGGGAAACCAGTCTTTGAAGGCTAGGCTCCGGGACTCGATGATGGCTCAAGAATTTATATATATCTTACAAGTATGTAATGTGTTAGTGAATTACATATCATGTCTTGCTTGGAGACAGATTGAGCTGTAGAGGCAGCCTTCTTGAATGAAGGAATCTGATACATAAGCATTTTAGTCTGGAGGCTATTCGTACTGTTGTCAAGGCAGTTTGGGGTGTGCTGAGTATGTACATTCATTTGTACGGATGTCATAGGTCTAACTGACCAAGGCACTTGCGAGAGGCACATTCCTTTTGTGAGAGGATAGAGGTCGGTTTGGTAAACGCCAGGTATCGGGAGAAAAACCCCATCTTAAAAGGTATGGCACATATTTTATATGACTTAGAAACAGTTGCCTTTGAAAAGAGAGAGAAGTGTGAAATGTATCTTTTTACTTAATATTGCCTTTGAAAAGAGAGAAGTGTGAAGTGTCTCTCTTTACTCAATATTATGTTATGCATCTTTATTACAGATGGGCTCTATTCCATGATATTAGAGATGGGATTCTCTATCCTGACTAATACAATGAAACGATTGACATTATGAGTCTGGGAGTGAATACTTAGCCAGGAGATTGGAATGATAACTTATTAGTTTTCCTTGTGGGGCAGACTTGGGTTTTTGTCACTATGACTTATTAATAATTTTGTTCTATTTTATGTTCATCTGCTTTGGGTAATAAATATTTTTGTATTTATGTGAGCTTAATAGCCTAATGACATGCTTTCAGACAGAGGGCGCCATTGTGTAGTTTTGATAAAAGGGTGTAAGATATATATATATATATATATATATATATATATATATATATATATATATATATATAAATATATATATAAGTCATATCACATTACCGTGATTCATATACATATATCGAGCTACAATGTCCTTTAATATCTAATTCGTTCTATCTCGGAATTAATATATTTTCATATATGCTTAACCGAAGGGGAATTTTTTTCTCGATAATAGATTTACCTGTGCTTGGGCGCGAACGCAGGTACATTCAAATCCAGGCACGTCAGGGAAGCTCTACCACCCCACCACCGCGAGAGGCTTAAAAGGTTTATGTCGTCTCTCACCCTCAAATACTTTCTCGCGCTGTAGTATTCGTTGGTTTGGAGACAACATCAACCCGCCTCGACTCCGGTAGTGTAAGTAGTGCTTTTGACAACACGTAGCATTTACGTAAGTCATATCACATTACTGTGATTCATATACATATATCGAGCTACAATGGTAGAGCTTCCCTGACGTGCCTGGATTTGAATGTACCTGCGTTCGCGCCAAGTACAGGTAAATCTATTATCGAGAAAAAAATTCCCCTTCTTGGTTAAGCATATATGAAAATATATTAATTCCGAGGTAGAGCGAATTAGATATTAAAGGACATTGTAGCTCGATATATATATATATATATATATATATATATATATATATATATATATATATATATATTTGTCTGTGTGTGAATAACTATAATAAAATACACTTTCAATTTATTATAATTGTGCCAATTAAACTTGAAAACTTTAGTTAACACTAAAGCAAAGCTATTAGAATACGTGTTTCTTTAAAGGACCGTGAATTTCATTATATGGCCCATTGTTACCCAATAACTTTCAGCTGACCAGCTGAAATACTGGTAAATTCTTTTCCCCTCATTCATTATTAATTTAAGATGAATTATGTCGTTTTCTTTCCAAAGTCCTTATGCTTTTTTTTTTTTTTTTAACTGATGGACGTTATTTCTTGGTGGGATTTGCAAGATTATTTAATGCCTGACGGGGCCAAGGTGACTAGCACCATGCTGTTTGGCTTCTAATCTAATTATTTCTTAATTGAGCTTAATGGCATATTTGGTTAGCTTCATAAAGGGGAGAAAACTGCATCCGGAATAACACCTCCTCCGAAAATCATAATAATTATATGATTAAAGCCACATTCAATATCATGTCCCTTATTCAATTATTACCATTCATGATAATTGAAAAAGAAACCCCCAAAATCACTGTGTAACGTGTTTACTTGACCCAGGCTGACAACCCAAACATCTCTTGAAAATGGGCCACAGATAGGGCCTGAAAGTACTCGAGTGTGGAGTAAAATTAAATGTAAATACTTAGAAGTAAACACGTTACACAGTGATTTCGTGGGTTTCTTTTTCAATCTTCAGAAGAAAACTGAAAGAAGTTTTTGTTTGGTTCATTCATGAAAATATTACGATTTTGTAACATCATTATGTCTGCACCAAAAGGACAACCGCCAACTGTTTTCTGAAGTGGTAAAGGTTAGTATCTATTAGCACTGCAGGTATGTAGGTGCACCGTAAGGAGTATCAACATAAATAAATAATTACGTGATAGTAGTACAAAAACAAATGTTATCTTTTACATCTTGTATAACATGTAAAAAGCAACTATAATGGTCAAAGGATCAAAGAAAAATTGTTAAAAGATTTTCTTCGAATACATATTCTTTCGCCCACTTTTCCAGGTAGATCCTCTATAAGACTGAACATAAGGTAAGTGGGACTCATTTACTGTTAACTGGAACGAATTACCCACTATCACTGCCTTTATTCTCAAACATTTGCATTGATAGCCCTCTTCATAACCAGCTATGCTTGGCTTAAAGCTTTAATTGTGGAGTCAGTTTAAGTGTTTATCAGCTAAATGAAAATAAGCAAGTTAAGTGATTCGGTTTGAAATGTAACTGAATAAAAACTAAAAATTCAAAAGTTATACTATTAAAGGAATAAATAATAAATGTTTTATTGTTAATGTCACCCATACAAATTTTCGCTATTATTGCGGCAAAGAATTTTCGAATTCATGCTTAACCTTATGGGTTTATACAAATGGAATGGCGAAGTTAAATACACAAATTTCTTCATACAAAAATTAAGGGAAAAAATGATTTCAGTCATAACAATTGATACATTGACCTTCCCGATACCGTATCGTCAATGACATGACAGGTCGGTAAACATCTCTCATATCACTGTCATTTCATTGATGAATTCATTTCATCCGCACGTGGTTTTCTGTGAATGTTCAATTGCCCAAACGTTGAGGGTTCATTCCGACCTCGTGGCGGGTAATTAGTAACGGTCTCACTATATGAGGTATATATTTAGCTTTGCAATAGCTGCCGTTGCCTGCAGTAAATTACTCTTATATTCATACTCCCACACGCAGCCCTGGACAGCTACCATCGATACAGGACGGTTCCGCATGTTGCAAGTACAATTTGGGTCAGCAAACTGCGTTAGTGTTATCGCTCTTTCCTCGGCTCTGGTTTTATCGCGGGATGCATTTCATTGGCACTCGGTAATAACGTAAACAGAAAACGGGTAGCAATTTACACAACGGAAACAGCCTGAAATGTCTGTCATTCGATCGATCATTCAATCAAGCGAGAAAATGTGCGCTAGGTTGAAATGTTTGACTTTTATGACTTATTAAACGCCGATTTCCAACTGCGTAATGTATGCAGATACGTGGAAATTAGGCATTAAAAACTAAATTATCATGTCTACGTACGAATCGAAATTCCTTAAATCTCTCGTAAAAGTTCATTCATATTTACTGAGGAGAAAATGAGAAAATACGCATATTGATATAAAGCAGCTAATAACACATGAAATTCCCTTGAATCTCAAGCATTAGAGAGAGAGAGAGAGAGAGAGAGAGAGAGAGAGAGAGAGAGAGAACTAAAGGAACGAAATAGAACGAACTGTAAATTATTATAGTTCATTTTATGCATAATAGAATCATAAGTATATTTGAGTAAGAACTAAAAAGATTGATTTAGAAGAAGTAACACACGGTAGCAAGGCATTTTAATGTATCATAATGTTTTTAAAAGCTGCTATCATCAAATCCGATGTCACCGACAACTACAACATTCAAGAAGTTTATAACAAATGTGGTAAATAGCTGGCAGTACGGGGATTGTAACATTAATATAACTCAGAAGACAAACTTATAGTTCAAGGTGTATAAAAAAATAATATCTGATTATTTTCCATGTGAAACATGAGACCAGTAAACTCCTGATATCCTTAGAGAGAATATTAGTTTAGTAATTGAATTTCCAACATATGGCGTTAACATCTTCAAATATGTCTAGAGTTTTACGTTAGGTGTTATACATATATGTAAAGAAATACAAATTCTCTCTCTCTCTCTCTCTCTCTCTCTCTCTCTCTCTCTCTCTCTCTCTCTCTCTCTCTCTCTCTCTCTCTCTCTCTCTATGATTCCCCGGTTCACTTAACTTTAGAAGACTTCCATTATTTGACTTGATTAAACAAAATCTGATGACATTCCTTTTAACTGTGTCACTACATGTGACTAAGGATCTTGCTTCATAGGTTTATCTAAATCTCTCATAGCAAGAATAATGAGTTCACTATTTGGCCAATTTTCACAGAATATCGGTGCTGTTTTATTCGTTGTGAAAGGGATTTTCCCGTCTGTCTGTAATATATTTTATTGCATCTTTTACAAGGAATTTCATATATGCAGCCAGAAACATCTTTAGGGGAATTTTTATTGCTAAACTTTTAACATTAAAATGACTGAAACAACATTTATTTTAAAAAAGCTTTAAAATTGTTGGAATTTCTAAAGACCCTTCATCACATACAGTAATTTGAGAAAGTTATACTTACTAAATTCAAGTTTGTAATTAGTTAAATAAAATGTTTTCCTAACTTTTTTGTATATGTAGCATGGAAAAGAGCTAGGAAAACATTTAATTTAACTAAATACAAACTTGAATGAATAAGAATGACATTCTCAAATTACTGTATGATGAAAGATTTTTATAAATGTCTAAAATGTTAAAGCTTTTCAAAATAAATGTCGTTTTCAGTAACTCAAATACTGAGTTTAGTAATAAGTTCCTCTAAAGATGTTTCTGGCTGCATATATAAAATTCCTTGTAAAAAGTGTAATAAGATATATTACTGACAAACTGGAAAATCACTTTCACGACGAATAAAACAACACCTATATTCTGTGAAAATGAGCCAAATACTGAACGCATTATTCTTACATATGAGAGATTTAGATTATCCTATCAACTGGAGTGAAGCGAGATCATTAGTCCCATGTAGAGACGCAGTTAGTAAAGGAACATCATTGGATCTTGTTTCATCAAGTCAAA
>NC_061107.1:135120259-135135259 GCF_015104395.2 Macrobrachium nipponense | reverse complement strand
CAAATACCTAGGGATAATGGAAGGAGGGGATATAATACATCAACAGATGAAGTAAACGGTCAGGAAAGAATATATGCAGAGACTCAAGGCGATACTCAAGTCAAAACTCAACGCTGGAAATATGATAAAAGCCATAAACACATGGGCAGTGCCAGTAATCAGATACAGCTCAGGAATAGTGGAATGGACGAAGGCAGAACTTCGCAGCATAGACCAGAAAACGAGGAAACATTTGACAATACACAAAGCACTACACCCAAGAGCAAATAAGGGCAGACTATACATGACACGAAAGGAAGGAGGGAGGGGACTACTAAGCATAGAGGACTGCGTCAACATCGAGAACAGAGCACTGGGGCAATATATGAAGACCAGTGAAGACGAGTGGCTCAAGAGTGCATGGGAAGGACTGATAAAAGTAGACGATGACCTAGAAATATACAGAGACAGGAGAAAGACAAGCAGAACAAAGGAATGGCATAACAAACCATGCACGGACAATACATGAGACAGACTAAAGAACTAGCCAGCGATGCCACGTGGCAATGGCTACTGAGGGGAGAGCATAAGAAGGAAACTGAAGGAATGATAACAGCGGCACAAGATCAGGCCCTAAGAACCAGATATATCCAAAGAACGATAGATGGAAATAACATCTCCCCCATATGTAGGAAGTGAAATACGAAAAATGAAGCCATAAACCACATAGCAAGCGAATGTCTGGCACTTGCACAGAACCAGTACTAAAAGAGGCATGATTCAGTAGCAAAAGCCCTCCACTGGAGCCTGTGCAAGAAACACCAGCTACCTTGCAGTAATAAGTGGTACGAACACCAACCTGAAGGGGTGATAGAAAACGATCAGGCAAAGATCCTCTGGGACTATGGTATCAGAACAGATAGGGTGATACGTGCAAAGTGCAAACAGACCAGACGTGACGTTGAATGACAAAATCAAGAAGAAAGTATCATTCATTGATGTCGCAATACCATGGGATACCAGAGTTGAAGAGAAAGAAAGGGAAAAAATGGATAAGTATCAAGACCTGAAACTATAAATAAGAAGGATATGGGATATGTCAGTGGAAATCGTACCCATACTCATAGGAACACTAGGCACGATCCCAAGATCCCTGAAAAGGAATCTGGAAAAACTAGAGGCTGAAGTAACTCCAGGACTTATGCAGAAGACTATGATCCTAGAAACGGCGCACATAGTAAGAAAAGTGATGGACTCTTAAGGAGGCAGGATGCAACTCGGAACCCCACACTATAAATACCACCCAATCGAATTAGAGAGAGAGAAAAAAAAATAAAAGAAAAAAAAATAATAATAATAAAAGCGGTCTTGGGAAGCTGGGATAACAGGATTTAATTCCAAAGGCAAAACTATTGCTAATTGTGAGTGTCCCATTTTCTATAAGCTGATTAATAAAAAAAAATGTTTAAAGAAAATTTATAATTAAGGAAGTTGCTTTTCACCTTGAAAGTTAGACAGCTCTGAAATCTTACGTGATACAAACTTCTTGACAATTATTGAAAACGTTCTTCACTTTTTGTATTAATAATCTCGCGAACCCACAAAAAATTCTTATCGACGAAGAACTGTAAGACAAGAGTTCATCGTGAGTCACAGAACTTGAGAAGTTTTACCATTTTTGAGGAAACAAATTTCTTGTATTGGCGCAGAAGAATATAATTTAATTTTTCATTGTGATCGTTTTAATTTCATCTAATTGTCATATTTATATAGACACAACAGAATTAAAATTATCTTTCAAAAAAGAAAGCATAAATTCTTCGTCAAATGTAACGCAGAGACATTGATAATTCGGATTCTAATGTCGTATTGTGATGTATGATACGAATCGATAAAAACTCTTCTCTTGCTAATAACTTCGATATCTCTATTCTGAACTCATTTGTTACTGCGAAGTTAGAACGAGTTAGTCATCATTTGGCATAAAAAAGTTATCAGCCTGGATGAATAAATCTAATTCCATTTTTAATCCAAAAGTATACAAACGCAGGCAGGTTTAAATCCAGAAATTTTACTTCACTCGCCGATTGCATAAAACAAACGATCACAGTTATAAATTTTTTTTCTGTATTGCGAAATGTCATCAAATTTTTTATTTGTATTTTTTTTTTTTTTTTTGCACTTCATATAGATAAAAGAGTTTGCTCTGTGTTAGTTGTGCATTGTTTGCTGATTAGTCTTACATTTGCGGGATGTTTTGGCAGAATTCTAAAATAATTGCATTCTGTTCATAAAAATTGCACACAAAAAGCATCGATATAGCTAACTAAAAAACATTCTGGGTCAAATCACGCAAACTGAATTAAACAACACGATAATTGCCAAACAAATTGGATTTGAAAATAGAAGAGTTCATACTTATACTCTTTATTTAAACTTTTTTTAAATGAATATCTTTTGCTTCATGCTTTATTTGATTTCTTATCTTATGGTGAAAGATGCTGGTGGGGCAGGTTTAATCTCTCTTTATCTCTCCGGGCTTTCTTTAAGCTTAATACGAAATATATCCTGACTAATTTACTCAAATCTGTCTTGAATGGTATATATATATATATATATATATATATATATATATTATATATATATATATATTATATATATATATATATATATAATATATATATATATATATATATATATATATATATATATATATATATATATATATATATATATATATATATATATATATATATATATATATATATATATATATATATATATATATATATATATATATATATATATATATATATATATATATATATATATATATATATATATATATATATATATAGAGTATATATATATAATAAATTTTTATTACATCACCGTGATTCATATATATGCATTAAACTACAAATTTCCTGTAATATCCCGTAATATTTATATATATACTATATATATATAATATATATATATATATATATATATATATATATATATATATATATATATATATATATAATATATATATATAGGATTATATATAAATTATTACATCACCGTGTTTCATATGTATGCATTAAACTACAAATTTCCTGTAATATCTAATTAGCTCTACCTCAGAATTAATATATTTTCAATATATGTTCACCGAAGGGGAATTTTTTAGTTGATAATAATTTCGTCCTCTTGTAGATTCGAACCAGCGGACTTGTTGGCCGAGTCAGTAACTTCACTGAAGTCCTCATTTCTCCTCTGTCCGCTGGTTCAATTCCACTAAAGGACGAAATTACTATCAACTAAAAATTCCCCTTCGGTTAACATATATGAAAATATATTAGTTCGGAAGTAGAGCGAATTGGATACTAAACGATATTTGTAGCTTAATGAGCATATATATATATATATATATATATATATATATATATATATATATATATATATATATATATATATATATATATATATATATATATATATATGAATAATTATCAAATCACCGTGATTCATATAGATCATTCGAGCTACAATATCCTTTAATGTCTAATTCGCTCTACCTCGGAATTGATATATTTTCAAATATGTACCAAAAGGGAATTTTTAGTTTATAATAATTTCCTCCCCTCATGGGATCGAACCAGCGTCCAGTGGACGGGAACGAAATCAGGACGGCCTAGTGACGTTATCAAATCGTCACTATTATAGGCCGTCCTGATTTCGTTCCCGTCCACCGGACGCTGGTTCGATCCCATGAGGGTACGAAATTATTATCAACTAAAAATTCCCCTTCGGTACATATATGAAAATATATCAATTCCGAGGTAGAGCGAATTAAATATTAAAGGACATTTGTAGCTTGTAGCTTGAATGACATATATATATATATATATATATATATATATATATATATATATATATATATATATATATATATATATATATATATATATATATATATATATATATATATATATATATATATATATATATATATATATATATATATATATATATATATATAAGAATAATACGCAGATATTCCTTGACAGATGCTTCGTCTTTTGGTTACAAATGACACAGTTAGTAAAGTGGTCAATGTCCAAAAAAATAAAAATAGAACCAAACTATCGAGTATTAAAACAATGAAGGAAAAAGATAACCCAGGATAATCCCTTGTGATCCGATTATTTGGTATATTAGAGCACCAGACGGAAACAGCAACACGCTCTCATAGAAAATTAAAACCACATATTAATTTCATACTTTAAGTTGAAAAAATAATGTAGTTTTGCTTATTATTTTGAGGTAAGCGATTTAGCTAGTTGTAAGTACAGTATTATTATTATTATTATTATTATTATTTTATTATTATTATTATTATTATTATTATTATTATTATTATTATTATTATTATTATTATTATTATTATTATTATTATCTGAAAAGCGTAGACCTTCTTTCCAGCAGGCATCAAATGAACTGATTATACACACACACACACAGATATATATATATATATATATATATATATATATATATATATATATATATATATATATATATATATATATATATATATATATATATATATATACATATATATTTAAGAATCTCTCGCAGCATCAAACGACTGAAATTATAAACACATTCCCGAACAATGATTCCAAGTCACGAACTGAGATATTAAAAATCTACACAAACTGTTCGGAGAGAAAAATAAATTCAAATTCGCATATGATAAAAAAAAACCTTCCGTCAGCGATGGCTAACGTCCAAAAGGGGAAAAGAAAAATCAATGGCACTGTTAACTATTCCCGTGACACCTGTAACATCTGTGACTCGCATAGAATTCAAGCAATTATCTGCTGAACCCATAAATAAAGGAAAATCTCTAAGCTATCAAAGAAAACCAAAGAAACACCCGGGCAAAAAAAGACTGGTTGGTTTTCCCAATATGACTTTTACCATAGTCTTGAACAGGTCAATAACACAATATTCTCTGATAAATTCACCACCCATAAATCATTGTCACATTCACCATGAACTGCAATAGAATCCCCATAAATATCTCCCGTAATAATTCCACTTTAATATCTTCCCGTAAGTAATTCTACTAAAATATCTCTCCGTAAAATATCTCCAGTTTTACCAGTAAGGGCTTTAATATTGCCATTCACTAGTATCATCACCATTTGACATCACCAATAGCATCACCATTTTAAAATAGTCTCCATATCCCAAACACATCCCCATTCTAAAATAATCTCTGTATCCCCAGTTATAATCATGTCCTCTACCATTGCGTAAAAGCTTTCTCCAAAGTGCAAGAAAAACTTGCACCACATTCATATCCATATTCATTTTCTTATTACGCAAAAGAAAGAACAAAAATCGTTCTAAAAGAGACCCTACGGGCACATCACATCAATCTCTCGTGGCTATTAGCTGATGTGGCATTGAACTATGTAGTCAAGGCCAAACTCACCCCCTTAACCCGGGCACAAAGAAAAAAAAAAATTCACCCACCCATTGGCACTACCCCGTGGCTATTCAAAAAAATATGCTGAGTGCGTCTCCAAGGGCCAAAAAATGTAATCCAATCACCCCAAGAACTGAACGGCCTGTATGAAACAATTCATATGCACACGTATGTATTAAAAAAAAACGAATGTGCCGCCTCTAAACATGTGCCAAAAAAGAAAACTCATCACGGTCTGCTCCTATGGAAAAATATGGTAATCTGAACTGATTCTTTAACTCCAAAAATGATTCATACACAAAGTTAGAAAGAGAGAAAAAAAATAACACCAGGGCCTAAAAAAAATGTAACACTCACTCCATCAATGAGAGAACACTAGATCGCTGACTTGTGCACGCAAAAACAGGCGAATACACACATACCTGCGTGTGCAAGAACGACCGATACTTGAACAGTAAACACACACACCCACATATCACAACTGAGTGAGACATCCTTCAAGGCGAACTCTCACGGTGGCAAAATGCTGACGCTAATTGAATTTCTTCTCTCAGTACCACAACCAACGGCTGAAAAATTCTTATTACCTGTCACCTATTAATTGAAAACCTAACACATTTTCACAACCAGACTCTCAAAACAGCCTCTTTAAGCTGCTATTAATCTCACAACAGGCGCAACACAGTTCAAACACGCTGCCACCACTATAACCGAAGATTCATAAATCTCGATTCTTCTATTTTAAAAGGTAGCAATGGATCGTGTGTTTAAAGCACTGGCAACACCAACCCCCTCTCTCTCTCTTTCTCTCTCTCCATCCATCTCTCTCTCTCTCCACAACACAACCACCCCCCTCTCCATTACCTAAGGCCATCAAATCAGTCACGTGAACTTACAAAATTATACATTTATTTAAGAGCAAAGTATTAGCTAAATAGACTCAGGTTCTTAACAGAATGATAAAATGAAATGTTAAACTCAGACACCATGCTCCATTTCTCTACTACTATAATCAACATTATCTTAGTCATGAAACTAGAAAGTCACAACAGTCCAGTACACCATATTCGGTACCCCTTTCTCAGATCAGTTCCCCTTTCTTTAGAACCACCTGTTAGAAGACAAGAGAACACCTCGATAAGCACAAGATTAAAATCAAAAGATCATATGAAACAGAACATCTTTAAAATAAGTATTCAAATGGAGGCAAGCCACACTTTTGTCCAAAATAAGTATGCTAACCCATTCAACATAGTATTCACAACACTATTCTCAAAAGTACTTTTGCAGAAGCCATCTTGGCTTCTTGCCTCTCTTGTACAGATCTCCCCATCTTGGCTACCTTACACTCTCATATGTAGGGAAAAGCTCGCACACACTCATGAACTCACACACATTGTCCACACCCACGAACTGCCTGTATCCAGTTTCAGAGGTAACCTCTGCAACCGCCCGAAGCAACAGGACTTCGCACTGATCTGCTAAGACAGCAACTTTGATATCACGCCACCCAAAAAGACATGCCAGCATTCCTAATTCTCGTCACCTCGAACAATGTCTCTAAGGAGAAGCTAAACTGCTGACCTCTACCTTCTAAGATATGTCGCAGCACAACTGTGTCTAAAACATAGTCTTAATATATACCTCTTTATATATATATATATTATATATATATATATATATATATATATATATATATATATATATATATATATATATATATATATCTATATAGATAGATATATATCTATATATATATATATATATATATATATATATATATATATATATATATATATCATATATTATATATATATATATATATATATATATTATATATATATATATATATATATATATATATATAATAAAAGGAGCCCATAAAAACACCAAAATATAGAGAAAAAAGTACTATATTTCAGAGACTGCTGTCTCCCTCTTCAGGTAGATGAATGAGAAAAGTTTACAGAAAAGGTGGTATTTATACAAGAGGTCCATCCACAAACAAGCCAATTTAAGTCACCCCCGCTGATAATCTTCCTTTAATCTTCTTAAGGGTTGGTTGAATGAAGAGGTTGTCGATCGTGTCCGAAATCCATGCTCCTTTTGAGATGTTCATTACCTGCCTCTCTTTTATTAAGGCCGATTCCATCATTTGACTCTTGTACCGGCAGTTGCTGCTATAAATTACACGTGACAAATTCCAGTTTATTCTATGGTTATGTTCATTTATATGGTTGAAAATAGCAGAGTTCTGTTGTCCATACCTAACTGACCGTTTGTGTTGTATTAATCTCTGGGGAAGGGATTTACCTGTAAATCCGATGTAAGATTGGTCACAGTCCTGGCATGGGATTTCGTATACCCCAGAGTCCTTTGGAGATGCCTTTTGTTGGACGTTAATCAGGGATTGGCTAAGGTGTTTGGGTAAGTAAATACAAAAGGGTTCGATTTTCCGAAGGGATTGGTTATTCTCTTAATCGTGTCCAGGTGGGGAATTATTATTTTATTGTTGGGTGTATCTCTGGTCTTGTCTTTAGGGGGTCGGTAGAAAATTACGTTTGCTTTGTGAATTGCTTTCTCATTATATGGTCAGGATATTTTAAAGAGCGAAAGTTGCTTGCGAATTAGTTCAAATTCTTTTTCCAGGAATTCTGGGGAACAAATTCGTAAGGCTCTTAAGAAACAAGTTACTAGCTACACCTATCTTGATAGTACTGTCGTGATAGCTAAAGTAGTGAATGTATGAAAGTGAGAACGTTGGTTTTCTGTATATGGTGAATTTGTATTCTGTCGTATCTCTGATTATTAAAACATCAAGAAAAGGAATTTTGTTGTCTGTTTCCCATTCAACTTTAAATTTGATGCTGGGCACTAATGTGTTTAATTTCGCGAGGAATTCATTAAAATTGCCCCACCTATTATCCCAAAATGTTAGGATATCATCCACGTATCTCATCCACAGCATGTTTTTGGTTTTATTGCATTTATTACTGTAGTTTTTTCAGTATTCCATGTACAGATTGGCTAGAACAGGACTTAAAGGACTACCCATACTACACCCGAATTTTTGCTTGTAGAATGATTCCCCGAATGAAAATACGTTATTAGATGCACATAATTCAACTAGCTTTATTATTTTGTCAAGCGCCAAAGGGAAATGATCTGAATAGGGGGATAATTTTACCCTTAAAAACTGAAGAACGTCCTGTACTGGTACTTTAGTGAACAGGGAATCTACGTCAAGGCTTAAAAGTTTTATGTTGTGAAGTGGTATATGTGCTTCTCTGAATTTGTGACAAAAATCTTCCGAATGTTTAATGTGACTGGGAGAAAAAGGGCCTAAAAAAGGGGAAAGGAGGCCAGCTAACCATTTAGAAATTTTGTAATTGAAAGCTCCGGCACATGAAACGATGGGTCTGAATGGAAGATTGTCTTTGTGAGTTTTGGGAAGGCCATAAAAATAGGGTCGGTAATTTAGGATTAATTACTTTAAATTTCTCTAATAGTTCAATACTCTTTTTGTCTTTGCCAATTAATCTTACTTTCCGAAAAAATTCTGTGGGAACGTTTTGGGGAGGGGATTTTTCGTCAGTTTTTCGTATGTGTTTGTGTCGCTAAGGAGCTGGTAGATTTTGTCAAGGTAGAAGTCTTTGTCCATTATTACGATTTTGCCGTCTTTGTCGGATCTACTTATTATAACATCTAACTTTTTTAGCGAGTGGATGGCTATCATGAATCTGCGAGGAACAGGATATTTCTTATGTAAATCAGTTAAAGCATTTAGTAACACTCCTTTTAAACATATCTCTTCCACGGTTGTAGTTTTTGTCAGATATGAATTTATCAAAAGCCACTATGAAGTCTAGGTTGTTTTTGCGGTCTGGCATAAGGGCGAAGGATAAGCCTAAATTTAAAACTAAATGTTGATTTACAGTAAGGGGGGTGTTGGATAAGTTTAAAACTTTGTCTTGTTGCTCAAGATTATTCCACGCACTATTGTCTATTAGGTTATTTAACTTGCGTAGAAGTCTGTTGGAATGAGTCACGCTATTATAGCAGCAATGTCGGAACAGAATGAAATCAGATACCTGTATATGTGGTCCGTAGTGAGGAGGCGAAGATTAGACTGGGTTCCATATATCACTCTGCGTAGTATGAAGATGTCGTTTTTCGTATCGGTGATTCTTTCCTCCAGGAAAATCTTGTGTGAGAGAGGGAAGGGGTCCGATTGCAGAGTCCATCTCCCGAATCCGTACATTTTTGGTAGTACTTGCTCTTTGAGGCATTCTTCTAAAAAGTGTTTTTGGTTTTCAGCCGGTGTAGTCTGATCAGTTCTTTCTCAAACTTGCGGAAAGATTGGCTTGACTTCTGGAAGTGAGTGAAGAATCCTGGAAAGGCGGTTGAATTCCATAATGGGCTGAAAAATGACAGAATTCCTGGAAAAAGAATTTGAACTAATTCGCAAGCAACTTTCGTTTTAAAATTTAAAATCCTGAACCAATAAATAAATTGAGAAAGCAATTCACAAAGCAAACGTAATTTTCTACCGACCCCCTAAAGACAAGACCAGAGATACACCCAACAATAAAATAATAATTCCCCACCTGGACACGATTAAGAGAATAACCAATCCCTTCGGAAAATCGAACCCTTTTGTATTTACTTACCCAAACACCTTAGCCAAATCCCTGATTAACGTCCAACAAAAGGCATCTCCAAAGGACTCTGGGGTATACGAAATCCCATGCCAGGACTGTGACCAATCTTACATCGGATTTACAGGTAAATCCCTTCCCCAGAGATTAATACAACACAAACGGTCAGTTAGGTATGGACAACAGAACTCTGCTATTTTCAACCATATAAATGAACATAACCATAGAATAAACTGGAATTTGTCACGTGTAATTTATAGCAGCAACTGCCGGTACAAGAGTCAAATGATGGAATCGGCCTTAATAAAAGAGAGGCAGGTAATGAACATCTCAAAAGGAGCATGGATTTCGGACACGATCGACAACCTCTTCATTCAACCAACCCTTAAGAAGATTAAAGGAAGATTATCAGCGGGGGTGACTTAAATTGGCTTGTTTGTGGATGGACCTCTTGGTATAAATACCACCTTTTCTGTAAACTTTTCTCATTCATCTACCTGAAGAGGGAGACAGCAGTCTCTGAAATATAGTACTTTTTTCTCATATTTTGTTTTGGTGTTTTTATGGGCTCCTTTTATTAGATGGAATTCTGTTGTTACAGAACATTGTTACCAGTCATTTTCAGCCCATTATGGAATTCAAACCGCCTTTCCAGGATTCTTCACTCACTTCCAGAAGTCAAGCCAATCTTTCGCAAGTTTGAGAAAGAACTGATCAGACTACACCGGCTGAAAAACCCAAAAACACTTTTTAGAAGAATGCCTCAAAGAGCAAGTACTACCAAAAATGTACGGGGATTCGGGAGATGGACTCTGCAATCGGACCCGCCCTTCCCTCTCACACAAGATTTTCCTGGAGGAAAGAATCACCGATACGAAAAACGACATCTTCATACTACGCAGAGTGATATATGGAACCCAGTCTAATCTTCGCCTCCTCACTACGGACCACATATACAGGTATCTGATTTCATTCTGTTCCGACATTGCTGCCTATAATAGCGTGACTCATTCCAACAGGACTTCTACGAAGTTAAATAACCTAATAGACAACCTATGTGCGTGAATAATCTTGAGCAACAAGACAAAGTTTTAAACTTATCCAACAACCCCCCCTTACTGTAAATCAACATTTAGTTTTTAAATTTAGGCTTATCCTTCGCCCTTATGCCAGACCGCAAAACAACCTAGACTTCATATGGGCTTTGATAAATTCATATCTGACAAAAACTACAACCGTGAAGAGATATGTTTAAAAGGAGTGTTACTAAATGCTTTAACTGATTTACATAAGAAATATCCTGTTCCTTCGCAGATTCATGATAGCCATCCACTCGCTAAAAAAGTTAGATGTTATAATAAGTAGATCCGACAAAGACGGCAAAATCGTAATAATGGACAAAGACTTCTACTTTGACAAAATCAACCAGCTCCTTAGCGACACAAAACACATACGAAAAACTGACGAAAAATCCCCTCCAAAACGTTCCCACAGAATTTTTCGGAAAGTAAGATTAATTGGCAAGACAAAAAGAGTATTGAACTATTAGAGAAATTTAAAGTAATTAATCCTAAATTACCCTATTTTTATGGCCTTCCCAAAACTCACAAAGACAATCTTCCCATTCAGACCCATCGTTTCATGTGCCGGAGCTTTTCAATTACAAATTTTCTAAATGGTTAGCTGGCCTCCTTTCCCCTTTTTTAGGCACCTTTTCTCCCAGTCACATTAAACATTCGGAAGATTTTTGTCACAAATTCAGAGAAGCACATATACCACTTCACAACATAAAACTTTTAAGCCTTGACGTAGATTCCCTGTTCACTAAAAGAAATACCAGTACAGGACGTTCTTCAGTTTTTAAGGGTAAAATTATCCCCCTATTCAGATCATTTCCCTTGGCGCTTGACAAAATAATAAAGCTAGTTGAATTATGTGCACTAATAAAACGTATTTCATTCGGGGAATCATTCTACAAGCAAAAATTGGGCGGGGTAGTATGGGTAGTCCTTTAAGTCCTGTTCTAGCCAATCTGTACATGGAATACTTTGAAACTACAGTAATAAATGCAATAAAACCCAAAAAACATGCTGTGGATGAGATACGTGGATGATATCCTAACATTTTGGGATAATAGGTGGGGCAATTTTAATGAATTCCTCGCGAAATTAAACACATTAGTGCCCAGCATCAAATTTAAAGTTGAATGGGAAACAGACAACAAAATTCCTTTTCTTGATGTTTTAATAATCAGAGATACGACAGAATACAAATTCACCATATACAGAAAACCACGTTCTCACTTTCATTACATCACTACTTTAGCTATCACGACAGTACTATCAAGATAGGTGTAGCTAGTAACTTGTTCTTAAGAGCCTTACGAATTTGTTCCCCAGAATTCCTGGAAAAAGAATTTGAACTAATTCGCAAGCAACTTTCGTCTTTAAATATCCTGACCATATAATTGAGAAAGCAATTCACAAAGCAAACGTAATTTTCTACCGACCCCCTAAAGACAAGACCAGAGATACACCCAACAATAAAATAATAATTCCCCACCTGGACACGATTAAGAGAATAACCAATCCCTTCGGAAAATCGAACCCTTTTGTATTTACTTACCCAAACACCTTAGCCAAATCCCTGATTAACGTCCAACAAAAGGCATCTCCAAAGGACTCTGGGTATACGAAATCCCATGCCAGGACTGTGACCAATCTTACATCGGATTTACAGGTACATCCCTTCACCAGAGATTAATACAACACAAACGGTCAGTTAGGTTATGGACAACAGAACTCTGCTATTTCAACCATATAAATGAACATAACCATAGAATAAACTGGAATTTGTCAGTGTAATTTATAGCAGCAACTGCCGTACAAGAGTCAAATGATGGAATCGGCCTTAATAAAAGAGAGGCAGGTAATGAACATCTCAAAAGGAGCATGGATTTCGGACACGATCGACAACCTCTTCATTCAACCAACCCTTAAGAAGATTAAAGGAAGATTATCAGCGGGGGTGACTTAAAGGTTCTTGTTGTGGATGGACCTCTTGGTATAAATACCACCTTTTCTGTAAACTTTTCTCATTCATCTACCTGAAGAAGGGGAGACAGCAGTCTCTGAAATATAGTACTTTTTTTCTCTATATTTTTGGTGTTTTTATGGGCTCCTTTTATTAGATTGGAATTCTGTTGTTACAGAACATTGTTACCAGTCATATATATATATATATATATATATATAGTATATATAATAATATATATATATTATATATATATATATATATACTATAGGAGAGAGAGAGAGAGAGGAGAGAGAGGACGAGAGAGAGGAGAGATTATATATAGATATAGATAGATATATATATATATATATATATATATATATATATATATATATATATATATATATATATATATATATATACGGATTTCCAGGTGAAGCATACAGCAGGGTCCACAAAACACATCAAATAGGCCAACGTTTATTCACATGATACGTTTCGCACATGTTCTATGTGCATCTTCAGTCTGTAAAAATAACATAAGAATTGTTAAAATTTACAAAAAAAATTTTAAAAAAAATTTTAAAAATAAAGTTAAGAAAGAAAAAAAAAATTGTTACTTATAAAAATTAATATAACTTAAAGGATTACAGTAAAAAAGACCCAGTTCTCACCAAACCACCACAAAGGAGAAGGAGAAGAACGAATGACCAAGATTTCACACCAACCTACGACTTCAGTTATGCTAGATAAAGAGGAGAAGCGGAAACGTTAGAGTTCAAAGAAGGAACAAGCCGTTTGATGTATAAAGACTCAAGGGTTGTTAGGTAATCACTATGGATTGTACCACCAATAATGGAGAAATGCTTTTTATTAACTTCGATTTTACATATAGAAGCATTGTTTTTTATATTGGAAAATTCTGGTTTACTCAGTTTCTGGCCCGTTCTAAAACTGTATCCCATATGGCTACAATATCTCATCTGCAGCAACCTCCGGCAAGATCCAACATAAATACCGGGACATCCCGGGCACTTGAATTTATAAATAATGTTAGTTCTCATGAGGTCTGCAGTTTATCCTGTAGTTAAAGAATACGCCAATCTTGAGTGGATTGATGTGAATCAATTGAATCTTAAGGCATCCAAATTCTTGTTCAATTATTTTTGTTTAAGGTTCGTTGAAAACTTGCTGTCCAAAAGAAATAAACGGGATTGTGGTAAATATATTTTTCTTGGGACATTATAAGAGGGTGTCGGATTAGAGAAGTGTTGTGACAGTAGTCTGTTAATTACGTTAAAAACCAAAATTTTAGGATATGAATTTTGTGAGAAAAAAAAAAAATTGACTAAAACAAAATCTCATTATGAAACAGAGACCAACTCGAAGAATATCGAAGGGCCCTATAAACTAAAGTATAAATGGAGTTTAATTTAAAATTCTTAAAACATGAACTATAGTAGTTGTTAGCGAGTACTGTGTATGTTTTTTTCCGATACACAGATGTAGTAAAATCACCATTGTCTCTGCTTACATTGATATCTAGAAAAGGTAGACAATTGTTGTTTTCTTTTTCCATGGTGAACCTTATATTTCCATGTTGACTATTGATTATGGTCCAGAAACATCTCACCTTGCCAAGATTCCTTGAATAGTACAAATGTGTCATCAACATATTGTCTATAATAGATAGGCGGTTACATATATCTGGACTACTAGTTAAAAAGTTGCTTTCTAAAAAAGACATAAAAAATATTGGCGAACACAGGCCCCAATGGGGAGCCCATGGCAACTCCATCGACCTGCGAAAAGAGCTGGCCATTAAAAACAAACATAGAGTCTTGCACAGCAAGCTCAAGAAAC
>NC_061107.1:135115279-135119759 GCF_015104395.2 Macrobrachium nipponense | reverse complement strand
AAATGATGGAATCGGCCTTAATAAAAGAGAGGCAGGTAATGAACATCTCAAAAGGAGCATGGATTTCGGACACGATCGACAACCTCTTCATTCAACCAACCCTTAAGAAGATTAAAGGAAGATTATCAGCGGGGGTGACTTAAATTGGCTTGTTTGTGGAATGGACCTCTTGGTATAAATACCACCTTTTCTGTAAACTTTTCTCATTCATCTACCTGAAGAGGGAGACAGCAGTCTCTGAAATATAGTACTTTTTTCTCTATATTTTTGGTGTTTTTATGGGTCTCCTTTTATTAGATGGAATTCTGTTGTTACAGAACATTGTTACCAGTCATATATATATATATATATATATATATATATTTATATATATATAAATATATATATATAATATATATATATATATATATAGAGAGAGAGAGAGAGAGAGAGAGAGAGAGAGAGAGAGATATAGATATATATAGATATAGATATATATATATATATATATATATATATATATATATATATATATATATATATATATATATATATATATATACGGATTCCAGGTGAAGCATACAGCAGGTCCACAAACACATCAAATAGGCCAACGTTTATTCACATGATACGTTTCGCACATGTTCTATGTGCATCTTCAGTCTGTAAAAATAACATAAGAATTGTTAAAAATTTACAAAAAAAATTTTAAAAAAAAAAAAAAAAATTTTAAAAATAAAGTTTAAGAAAGAAAAAAAAAAATTGTTACTTATAAAAATTAATATAACTTAAAGGATTACAGTAAAAAAGACCCAGTTCTCACCAAACCACTCAAAGGAGAAGGAGAAGAACGAATGACCAAGATTTCACACCAACCTACGACTTCAGTTATGCTAGATAAAGAGGAGAAGCGGAAACGTTAGAGTTCAAAGAAGGAACAAAAGCCGTTTGATGTATAAAGACTCAAGGTTGTTAGGTAATCACTATGGATTGTACCACAATAATGGAGAAATGCTTTTTATTAACTTCGATTTTACATATAGAAGCATTGTTTTTTATATTGGAAAATTCTGGTTTACTCAGTTTCTGGCCCGTTCTAAAACTGTATCCCATATGGCTACAATATCTCATCTGCAGCAACCTCCGGCAAGATCCAACATAAATACCGGGACATCCCGGGCACTTGAATTTATAAATAATGTTAGTTCTCATGAAGGTCTGCAGTTTATCCTTGTAGTTAAAGAATACGCCAATCTTGAGTGGATTGATGTGAATCAATTGAATCTTAAGGCATCCAAATTCTTGTTCAATTATTTGTTTAAGGTTCGTTGAAAACTTGCTGTCCGAAATAAACGGGATTGTGGTAAATATATTTTTCTTTGGGACATTATAAGAGGGTGTCGGATTAGAGAAGTGTTGTGACAGTAGTCTGTTAATTACGTTAAAAACCAAAATTTTAGGATATGAATTTTGTGAGAAAAAATTGACTAAAAACAAAATCTCATTATGAAACAGAGACCAACTCGAAGAATATCGAAGGGCCCTATAAACTAAAGTATAAATGGAGTTTAATTTAAAATTCTTAAAACATGAACTATAGTAGTTGTTAGCGAGTACTGTATGTACTGTGTATTTTTTTTCCGATACACAGATGTAGTAAATCACCATTGTCTCTGCTTACATTGATATCTAGAAAGGTAGACAATTGTTGTTTTTCTTTTTCCATGGTGAACCTTATATTTCCATGTTTGACTATTGATATGGTCCAGAAACATCTCACTTGCAGATTCCTTGAATAGTACAAATGTGTCATCAACATATTGTCTATAATAGGATAGGCTTACATATCTGGACTACTAGTTAAAAAGTTGCTTTCTAAAAAAGATAAAAATATTGGCGAACACAGGCCCCAATGGGGAATGACCCATGGCAACTCCATCGACCTGCGAAAAGAGCTGGCCATTAAAACAAACTAGAGTCTTGCCAGCAAGCTCAAGAACGTCTTAAAAAGTTGTCTATTAAAAGCATTAAAAACTACATGATCGTCATAAAAAATCTTGTCTAAAATAATGTTGATAGTTTCATTTAGAGGCACATTTGTGAAGAGAGATTCTACATCAAAGCTTGCCATGTGCAGATCACCATCTTGTAAAACTATTTCTTTCTGAAACTCATATCCATTTTTAAGTGAGAAATCATTGTAAGCAAATTCACCGAGTATTGAGACCAGGTATTTCGATATTGTATAAGAAGGGCTGTTATAGGCTGCCATAATGGGTCTAATAGGAACTCCTTCCTTATATATCTTAGGGAGTCCATATAAAATACTAAAAGGGGAGCCTGTCACAAATAGTTTCTGATATGTAGTTTCATCTAAAATACCTTCATTTTTTAATTTTCTCAAAAATCTATTAAATCTATTTGAATTGGACAAATACAAAAATATAATGCATAGCTTTTAGCCAAATGACATTTAGTGGAAAAAATCTTGTCATATTTTTCTTGAAAATCTCTATATACACGTAAATAATATTCAGGACATAGTCTTACCAGCCTTATGTATACAAAAATTTTCCGTTGCAGCAGAACTTGTCCTTTTATACGTAACCGTATCAGATCATTTTGAAGAGTCAAAGAAATATATCTTTGTCTATTATATGCTATAAAAACTCGGATTCAACATCAAACTAAACATACTAATTTCAGATTTTAGATGCAAATACGTTAATCCAAATGCAAAGTCAACAGTTTTCTTTACGAGTGCTTGGAATGCTTTTATCTGACTTAGATGTTAACTTGTTTATAAGTTAGTTATCGCTCATAAAAAAATGATCTAATTTGGTTACTGTCATCAGAGTTTACTACCTGAAACGAATCCAACTTCAATTTCGTTTACTATGGGTTTCACAGACAATGCAAGCACGTTTTTTGGCAATAACGCTATAACGGACACTCGTATCAGTACGAGATTTTGCTACAGTGTATTACACCCAGTGCCGTAATTTATGAGAGTATCATGAATCACTAATTGTAAAGAATAAAGACAATTGTCCCTGTATCAAGGGGCAAAAACTCGATTAGCCAGAAATGGATACGAACACAACGGTAAAAAGCCTACCCTCTTCCCCCACACTACCACCAACCCCTCCTTCTTCCTTCCCTCACTTTCCATTGTCTCTCTCTGAAAGTTGTTTCAGTTAAAACTTTTTTGTATGATTTTTTCTATCTATCTATCTATCTATCTATCTAGCTATCTATTTATCTTATAGTATTCATTGTGGCACGTATCTAACGATCCAGTCGGTTGTTAGCTGCCAGTTGACTGATTTATTTATGCATTGATCCGTCATCTCTCTCTCTCTCTCTCTCTCTCTCTCTCTGTGTGTGTGTGTGTGTGTGTGTGTGTGTGTGTGTGTGTGGTAGTGGTACCTACTGTAAATGGTTATTAGAGTGAGAGATATCTGAATGTATGGTGGAGTAGTAAAACAATAGACACTATGATTTATGGTAAAGCGACTGTTATACTTGTGGTTGGTTACCTTCTTCGTAATCCTTTAGGATTCAGGGTATCAGCAATATAGTACTTGTAATTCGTAGGTGAAGAAGAGATGGCCACCACGGAACTTAACTTTCGGGATTGTTGCAGAAATTCGTTTGTCACGTCACGCAACTTTTCAACTTTTTTAACCATGAAGAAGCCGCCAATTGCCTTCAGATTGGTTTGAATAGGTAACTGGTTATAGTTACTCTGCGTTACAAATGAAAATTGAGCGTTTCTGCCGGACATTCATTAGAGTTAAAGCCTTCATTATACCGTCATGAATGTGTATTATATATATATATATATATATATATTTATATATATCTATATATATTTTTATTATATATACTTATATAATTATATATCCATATATATACATACACACACACACACACACACACACACACACACACACATATATAATATATATATATATAATATATAATATATATATATATATATATATATATATATATATATATATATATCTTACGAGGGTTTCCAAAATGACGCCCGTGTAAATAATTGGATAGAACTCCTAACTAGGAACGTAACCTACCTTCCGTTGTTCCCTGAAAGTGTCACCTCTGAAGCTAGCTGTAAATCAAATATCATGTTCTAGGCAAATTCAAACTCCCGCTATTACAAAAAAAATAATTTTTATTTCCCAAAATAGGTAACATGAAAATGGAATAAAATGAGTTAAATTTTTGTTTGTTTGTATGGTGCTTTTACGTTGCATGGAACCAGTGGTTATTTAGCAACAGGAGCAACGGCTTTACGTGACTTCCGAACCACGTCGAGAGTGAACTTCTATCACCAGAAATACACATTTCTCACTCCTCACTGGAATGGTTGAGAATCGAACCCGCGACCAATGAGGTGGGACGTTAATACCATACCACCCACGCCGCTGAGGCGCTGAAATAATGAGTTAAAGAACATCCTCAAAAATCGGTA
>NC_061107.1:135100279-135110279 GCF_015104395.2 Macrobrachium nipponense | reverse complement strand
CATTACAGAAATAGCAGACCTTCAACGACCCGTTTCTCCTTCATTAATTGCATGCTGAAAGATATTTTGAGGTAAGCTCCTCAATCCACTCCAACCCTCCTTTAATTAGGCTATGTTTGTTGAAAAGGATTCATGGCTCGTTGGTGCTATTTTTGGTTGCTTGGTCTTCTCATATACCATATCTAGTTACCGCACGCCGGTGGTTTTCTACCTTTTCTAATTTTCGCCCCGCTCATTGATGCACATTCTCTGCCCCGCCCCCCCCCCCCCCCCCTCCCCCCCCCCCCCCCCCCCCCCCCCCCCTTCTTCCATAACTACTGTAATTTACTGGCATAGTCGGAACATGGTCAATAATTCCCAATTTTATACATACATATATATATATATATATATATATAATTCCTTAATATAGAATTTGAAATAGTTTATATATTTAGACAACTAAATTCATATTTATATCTGAAATATTTTCTCAGTATTTTGAAATTCTGTTTATAGCCAGTAATCTCAAACTGCTCTGCATTATGATCGTCTACTAGTCTTGAAAATGTTCCTTAATCTAAGGTACACTGAAGGTGTAAGTAAATTGCTTTATGTAGTTTTTAATTGTCTTGTCGCGGTTATTAGACCTATTTTTACAATTATTTATTTGTTGGAAATTATATTTCTTCATTATTTATAATTTAATTACTTAATGCTAAATAGTATTTATTGTTGCTAACGTTAGCAGTTTTGTTTATTGCTATTCGTTTCATCAATATGTATTGAAATATATTTATAGTCATTGACTCTATCCAATAGTTCTACTTTCCCTGCTCTTCCTTTATCTTTCACCAGTGTTTATTGGACTTGCTGGTCGTTGCAGAAGAAGTTTGCTCATTTTGAATAATAATAATAATAATAATAATAATAATAATAATAATAATAATAATAATAATAATAATAATAATAATAATAATAATAATTATAATAATAATAATACTTTGGGAGCAGAACCTCTCTGAAGGTTTTAGGACAGTTGCGTACCGGACATTTACGTCCCGGACACACACATACGTATAATAATATATAAATTAATTATATAATATTTATTATAGAGATATATATTAATGATTATATATATATAATAGTATAATATAAGATATACATACATAAATAGATCGATATTATTATAATATAGATAGATATATATAATATTATAATTTATGTAATATATCTATATACTATGAGATATAATATACTTTATATCGATATCCAGATATTATCTTTAACTATATATATTTTATATATAATATATATATCATATACAATTATATATATCAGTTCAACATATAGTACATATATTATACTTATATATCTATATCTATCTATTATATATTTAATATATATAGTTAATGACTTTGATTGACTATGGTACATGACACGAGGAAAAATAAACAACGGAGTATTCCTCGTGGCATATACCTTTATTTATGGATTTATCACGTTCCTAACTTTCGTGATTCTGTTATACAATATATATATATATATATATATATATATATATATATATATATATATATATATATATATATCATATATATGTATATATATATATATATATATATATATATATATATATATATAAATATCGTTAATGACTTTTGATGACTATGGTGTTATAGTTTATCTGTAAAATTCAAATATATACACCAATTTTGAATCTGTATTTGATCATGACCTCTATAGGCGCTCTATTAGCCTGTCTAAGTAGCACGGAAAAAGCCTCTATTCGGAAAATAGAGAAGAATCTCTACAAGCGTAACGCTGCTGAAGTAGCCATTACTAAAATAATAATAATAATAATAATAATAATAATAATAATAATAATAATAATAATAATAATAATAATAATAATAATAATAATAATAATAATAATAATGTGTGGCGCCGTGGAGGAGTGGGTTAGGTCGTCAATAGACTTAAGTCAAGTTAAGCAACATTGGGGCTGGTCAGTCGTTGGATGGGTGACCGCTCTCCTCGGCGTTGATTCCTTGGGAAAGGATCTTTACCATAATTTCCTCAGTCTACTCAGCTGTAAATGAGTACCTATCCCTGATGGGGTAGGGTCCAGCTATGGGTTAAATAGCAAAACTCAGCAATGATGGAAAGAAATGAAGGAATAAACGACAACGACGTAAATGGAACCTCTGGCAACAGAGGAGCTTCGTCCGGCAACCAGGTATTCAACCCAATTGAAGGGGAAGACGGTCAAGTACTTGGAGGTCGTCATCCAGCAACTGATCACCACAACGACAGTAATCAACAGCCTGAGATTGGAGCTACAGAGGCAAAAAGGAAGAAATGGACAAGAGAAGAAAATAAGGAAATATGGAGATGCTACATCAGAAGCAACCCGACGGAGAGAGGATATAGAAGAAGATTGGTCAACATCTCCCCAACAGAAAGAGAAGAACTGGAAAGGGAAGACGAACTGAGAGACGATGCCACGGAAGACGACAGGGAGGATGAGGTATCAAACAACGACACACGAAGAAACACCGACGAAGTAACAGAGAGGACGGAATGGGTAGAAAAGATTAGACAATGGATGGAGCCAGATACAGAGAGAACAAAGAACCCCTCCATGAAAGCCTACAACACCAAGAAATTAAGGGAGAAAACAAGTGAGGTCAATGAAATAATGGGCATAATACACACCACCAGCATCACAGAAACAAATAACTTGACCTATGCAGGAGCAAGATTAGTAGCAGAACTGATGGGGATTCGAACACCAACACCACCAGCACAACCAACCCAACAGAAACCAAAACAGCAACCTCCTTGGAAAAGGCGCCTGGAAAAGCAAATCATGGTGATGAGATCTGACTTGAGTAAACTGAAAGAGATGGCAGAAAAAAAGGCTAAGAAGCAAGAAAACAAGGGAGGAACTCAACGAGAAATACAAAGTACAAGAGAGGGGACTAAACAACACAATAGAAGATGTAAAACAGAGGCTTAAGGCCAAAGCACATAAGATCCAATGGTACATGAACAGGAATAACGGATACCAACAGAACAAACTATTCGGAACCAACCAGAAAAGACTATACAGCCAACTAAGAGGGGAAAACAACCACCCAGAAATTCTTGAAGCTGAACCAAGTAAGAGACTCTGGGAAAACATATGGAGCAATCCGGTATCACACAACAAACATGCAAGATGGCTCCAGGAAGTCAAGGAAGAAGAAACAGGGAGAATAAAACAAAGATTCACAGAGATCACGACAGACACAGTCAGACACCAACTAAAGAAAATGCCAAACTGGAAAGCCCCAGGTCCCGATGAAGTCCATGGATACTGGCTCAAAAACTTCAAGGCCCTACACATAGCAGAACAACTCCAGCATTGTATCTCAAATCACCAAGCACCCAAATGGATGACCACAGGAAGAACATCCTTAGTACAAAAAGACAAGAGTAAGGGAAATATAGCCAGTAACTACAGGCATATCACCTGTCTACCAATAATGTGGAAGTTACTAACAGGTATCATCAGTGAAAGGCTATACAACTACCTAGAGGAGACAAACACCATCCCCCACCAACAGAAAGGCAGCAGAAGGAAGTGTAGGGGCACAAAAGACCAGCTCCTGATAGACAAAATGGTAATGAAGAACAGTAGGATGAAGAAAACCAACCTAAGCATGGCATGGATAGACTATAAGAAAGCCTTCGACATGATACCACACACATGGCTAATAGAATGCCTGAAAATATATGGGGCAGAGGAAAACACCATCAGCTTCCTCAAAAATACAATGCGCAACTGGAATACAATACTTACAAGCTCTGGAATAAGACTAGGCAGAGGTTAAATATCAGAGAGGGATCTTCCAGGGCGACTCACTGTCCCACTACGCTTACTTGGTAGTAGCCATTGAATTACCCATGACAAAAGTACTACAGAAGATGGATGCCGGGTACCAACTCAAGAAAAGAGGCAACAGAATCAACCATCTGATGTTCATGGACGACATCAAGCTGTATGGTAAGAGCATCAAGGAAATAGATACCCTAATCCAGACTGTAAGGATTGTATCTGGGGACATCAGGATGGAGTTTGGAATAGAAAAATGCTCCTTAGTCAACATACAAAAAGGCAAAGTAATAAGAACTGAAGGGATAAAGCTACCAGATGGGAGCAACATCAAACACATAGATGAGACAGGATACAAATACCTGGGAATAATGGAAGGAGGGGATATAAAACACCAAGAGATGAAGGACACGATCAGGAAAGAATATATGCAGAGACTCAAGGCGATACTCAAGTCAAAACTCAACGCCGGAAATATGATAAAAGCCATAAACACATGGGCAGTGCCAGTAATCAGATACATCGCAGGAATAGTGGAATGGACGAAGGCAGAACTCAGCAGCATAGATCAGAAAACCAGGAAACATATGACAATACACAAAGCACTACACCCAAGAGCAAATACGGAGAGACTATACATAACATGAAAGGAAGGAGGGAGAGGACTACTAAGTATAGAGGACTGTGTCAACATCGAGAACAGAGCACTGGGGCAATATCTGAAAACCAGTGAAGACGAGTGGCTAAAGAGTGCATGGGAAGAAGGACTAATAAAAGTAGACGAAAACCCAGAAATATACAGAGACAGGAGAAAGACAGACAGAACAGAGGACTGGCACAACAAACCAATGCACGGACAATACATGAGACAGACTAAAGAACTAGCCAGCGATGACAATTGGCAATGGCTACAGAGGGGAGAGCTAAAGACGGAAACTGAAGGAATGATAACAGCGGCACAAGATCAGGCCCTAAGAACCAGATATGTTCAAAGAACGATAGACGGAAATAACATCTCTCCCATATGTAGGAAGTGCAATACGAAAGATGAAACCATAAACCACATAGCAAGGGAATGCCAGGCACTTGCACAGAACCAGTACAAAAAGAGGCATGATTCAGTGGCAAAAGCCCTCCACTGGAGCCTGTGCAAGAAACTTCAGCTACCTTGCAGTAATAAGTGGTACGAGCACCAACCTGAAGGAGTGATAGAAAACGATCAGGCAAAGATCCTCTGGGACTATGGTATCAGAACGGATAGGGTGATACGTGCAAACAGACCAGACGTGACGTTGATTGACAAAGTCAAGAAGAAAGTATCACTCATTGATGTCGCAATACCATGGGACACCAGAGTTGAAGAGAAACAGAGGGAAAAAATGGAAAAGTATCAAGATCTGAAAATAGAAATAAGAAGGATATGGGATATGCAAGTGGAAATCGTACCCATAATCATAGGAGCACTAGGCACGATCCCAAGATCCCTGAAAAGGAATCTAGAAAAACTAGAGGCTGAAGTAGCTCCAGGACTCATGCAGAAGAGTGTGATCTTAGAAACGGCACACATAGTAAGAAAAGTGATGGACTCCTAAGGAGGCAGGATGCAACCCGGAACCCCACACTATAAATACCACCCAGTCGAATTGGAGGACTGTGATAGAGCAAAAAAAAAAAAAAAAAAAAAAAAAAAAAAAAAAAAAAAAAAAAAAAAAAAATCGAAATGTAATTGGGAAACTATTGCTTGTTTAACAGTTGAAGTCAACTCAGGTGCTGAAAATGTACCAGTATAACTAAGGGAACTACTCTTTCTATGTCACAAACGAATGAGAAGTTACAACTTCACTGAAAAAATGGTGCATTGAAACGGAAAGTTTTAATACGTATCGATAAAAGAAAGATAACGACAAATAGAACTGTGCTGGTGCTAACAGTAACAATTATGATTACGTTTCAATCAATTAAAGAAAAATCGCTAAATAAAACACATAACAGCAATGACCATTGTTTCCTATAAAGAAATGAAAGAGTAGAGCATTATAATCACATACAAATAAACAAATAATCAGGAACT
This sequence comes from Macrobrachium nipponense, assembly GCF_015104395.2. Taxonomy (NCBI): domain Eukaryota; kingdom Metazoa; phylum Arthropoda; class Malacostraca; order Decapoda; family Palaemonidae; genus Macrobrachium; species Macrobrachium nipponense. The sequence continues at coordinate 135,104,346 of NC_061107.1, read as the reverse complement.
GTACTTGAGTGTACCTTCACCATGAAGACATGACTAAGTCGGGAGCAAATGTTGTAAGCTAAGGGCTTGTAATTCTCTCTTGTGAAATCTTAGTACTACGTTCATCATGCTGCATACAATTATTCTCTCTGCAATAATGTCAAATATTCGTGTTCCTACAGAAGAAAAAAAAAAATAAAGGCAATGATTTGCGTTAAGAACCAACTCCGATTTGGTTTGACAGAATATAATCGGTTATGATAAGTTTTTCACAATTTTCAGATTGTACATATTTCTCTAAAAAAATATTCAGTATTTATTTTTATTTCTCGTTAGAGGCTTTTAGATTGGTACAAGACAGTCGGTGAGTTATATTTTAAATATAATTTTAATAGCTTTAAAATTACTGATTTTCAAGGAAATATTAATTCTAAAAGACATCGCTATTAACTTATTCATCTTTAATAACATACAAGATAATATCCACATTAGAATTAAAAATATAATTATAACTAGCTGGATATTTTGTTTTCAAGGCTAACCAACAACGTCACCCTGGTCTTACATTTCCAATCTTATTAAACGAAAGACAATTTCTATCATAGCTGCAGGTCGGCGAGGGATGATTAGGAATGTAAGAATTAAAAAATCAATTTGTAAGAAAGAAATACGAGCATTATGTGTCACGGGAATCGAAAGCTTGTGGAGGAATAATGTATAAGGAGACATTTGCGGGTGGTTTGACATTTATGAATGAAGAAGGTTCGGCTTCTACTATAAAGGCGATCGCATAAGCAAAAGTAGCCTCGAATAGTACATGTTGATTCTATGCCTGTCTGCTCATGCTAAAATCCTGTGAATAAAATCTACTAAATCACTAACCAAATATTATTAGTATTCCATTCAAGTCCACGAAACACCAATTTTTTGTAAATTCGCTGATCATAGTTACCTTCATTGACCATCTTCTCCATAAGAAAAATACGTTGTGGACCCTTTGTCGCAGGATGGCCTTTAAATGGCATTCGAAAATTTTTCTTGTAAAACCCGTATCAATCACTACTTTGGGTGTCTGGAATGAAAATTTTAGCAACCTCAAGGCGGTATTTGACATAAAGGGTATCAAGGGGTTTGCATCCCACTCCATGTACCAATAATAATTAAGTAAATATATAAATTAATAAATATATAAAAATATATAAAAATAAATAAAAATGAACAAATGAATATAAATAAATAAAAGTAAAAAAATAATAATAAATAAATAAATATATATAAAAAATGAATAAATAGAAAACCAAAGTTACAAAGTAAGGATGAACGAAATGATAAGTCTGGGTATTTGAAAGTTGAGGGATGTGTAAGCAGAAGAGAAGTAGCGCATGGAACCATTTTGTAAAAACAAATAAATAAAAAAAAATAAAAGAGAAAGTAGCGCATGGAACCATTTTGTAAAAAAAAAAAAAAAAAAAAAAAAAAAAGTCGTTTAAGTACTGAGAGAAATCTAAAGGTGCGTGTGTGTGTGTGTGTGTGTGCGCTGGAATGGGGCGATCAGAGAATGATTGTCTGAGGTAGATTAAAGTTCTCTTCGTTAGAGATATTGTTCAATATTGGGAAAATAGATATGCACTATATATGAGCAAATATTTGTAACAGAATGTTTATCGTACATGTTCAACAGACCTTTATAATGAGTGTTCATTAGATTTCCAGTGACAGGAAGAACTTAAAATATTAAAAAAAAGAAACAAAATTTCATCTTATTCTGTCACAAGTCTAACGACCATACTTTTCTTTAACACTCAAGAGCCTCACCATCCGGCAGAATTAGCTAACGAGAATGGTCCTGTAATAACAATTATTGCTGTAGAGACAAGGTTGTCCTCTTAAGGTAAGGGTCTATGGGTTACATTTGTTTACCATCACGATAACCATTTTTCTAGTTATTGTTCCCATAACAACAGCCACGTCGTCTCTCTAATTGCTCTAAAGTTTCAGACTTAATTCATTTAGGAGGCTCATTTCACCAAATCACAAACTTCCCTTTGAACCATCATTGTGGTGCAGGCATTAGCGACACTTAAGTTTTGAATGAATATGAAAATTTGATTGAATGGATTGTTTTTACTAGTTTCTCTGACCTGATCATGTTTTGGTGGTATTCCGATATTTCATGTAGTCTTTGGGTTAACATAGTTTAATATGGTTTGTTTTGGCTTTGCCGTTCCGATATTTTCATTTAAAAGAAACAGGTCATGCAGTCCAGGAAAATTGAATATATTGAGCAATACATAACAAATAGCTGTAAAGAAAATCCAATTTCAGTTCTTACAATCAACATTTAGTGTTATTAAAAATTACTAATTGATGTTGGATGTTTCATGGCCAATTCCTGCAATGGTTATGAAGATATGTTCAATTTATACCCTGAGAGTATAGATGCATTCTTATCACTTCGTTTTGACTGAGATATGAAGAGGAAAAACACTGAAATTCTATTTAGTATAATGATTTATTGCAATGGTATAGGAATCCATCGCAAAATACATTAATTTTTCCATATATTTTTCAAATTAAATTTCATACATTCATGTTCTCAGAAGTAGACTAATTTATTACGGAAGTATTTTAATCATCAATATTGTTCTACGCATCTAACACCGAGATAATTCCTCTATATATTTGATTAGCAGATAAAAAAATGGATATGCTACAAAATAAGAGACATGTCAATTCTAGGCAAAGTTTTTACAGCATACCTCCCTATATTTCAAAATTCAACGACCTGTCCGACAAAAATCTTCTGAGCGTATTTTAAGAAACAAAATCATAAACTGTTGCTGTTCCGTAAAAGAGCCAATCAAATACGTCATATGAAAATATATGCATATACGCGTGTTATGTATTCTTTGCGCTGCCTGATAACTTTTCTTGTAAATTTTAGAAGTGACATTCCGCCAGATTTGAGACACGGTACGTAATCTGCTACATGCTTTACTATGCTTTGGAAACTGGTTTTAGACTATCTCTCCTTGTTAATTTCTGGCAGAGATACAAATTTGTCATCCAAAGCTAGGAAAAATATTGATAATTATATTTCCATATCCTCGATAACAAAGCATACGAATATTTGGCAAATTAGCTAATATCAGAGGAAAATGACAAATCCATCTTGTTTATAACGCTGCATCGGGATCTATAAAAAGAACAGTCTTTGACTAGGGTGTCTAATGAACTTAAATTAAAAATTTTCTGTTTCCACAGTCACCTTTCCTAGATAGTCGTCACTGACAGGCTTTGAAGATGTGAGAAGTTAGCCAACTAGTTTTTAACTAAAAAGCAAATATTTTTGAATTCTTTTCCTGCAGATTTTGGTGGGTGGAATATGTCTGAGGCCTACAATAGAATTGTAAGAAAATCATGCAACTTTCATGAATCTGGTAACTCTAAAGAAGAAACTTTATATTCCCTTGTACAGAGGTTTCACAAGCTTTGCCAAAGGTCGCCGCTGACGCCAATGCATTTGTATATCGTATGTAATGATCATGTATTGCTTTATTTTTGTAACTGGAGTCTCTCTTTCCTCATGTGTTATGGCCTCTAAAAGAACCCTAATTCTAGAGCTCACAAACATTATATAAAACGTTGGTAACTGATCAAAACACATTAATCGTTAAGGCTAACAGCAGTTCGACCCTTGTCACTGGGTAAAGGGACTCTTGAATTAACTTGTTACCTATACTTTATTATCAAATTTATGCAATTCATTAGGAAGGGATTTGTGTAAACACTAAAACAAAAATAATGAATTATTAACATAAATATAATTACTCAACTCAAGTTAGGTATTCCACGTCGACTTCGTCGCCCAGATCAGTGTTATACCAAAAGAAGTGACAATGCTGGGCTCTTCATAGGTTCTCCGATACACGTAGTTGTTGACGCGAAATGCCAGCCAAGTAAGGTTACGGTTCCACTTAACGACGAATCGTATGAAGTCCTGTTGTCTCCGCTAGGGCTGTGCATAGTCAATAATGGCCAGTTTTCTGTCGTGTGCGCATCCACATACGGAAGAACTGGGATTGAGA
>NC_061107.1:135080279-135090279 GCF_015104395.2 Macrobrachium nipponense | reverse complement strand
TAGGAGAAGTACAAGTTTCAGCGAATAGAAAAGCCATAGAGCGACGGTGCCTTCGTTAATCGAAATATGCACTGCTAAAGCTAAAGAAGAAGTACCCCTTGTGTAATCAAGAAGTTTGGAATGAGTGAAATGTACAAATCTATTAAATTTTGAAGTGTATTGGTTATATTTTGCAATATATTTGGAAATATATTTGGAAATATATTACAATATATATATATATATCTATATATATATATATATATATATATATATATATATATATATATATATATATATTGTCACCCATCTGCCAGATTGAAATCTTAATTTTGTATAGCTATGATTTTCATTTTTGTGGAAATGTACAGTTCATTCCTGTACCTGTTTTTTAAGATCCCTAGTTATATTTTTAGTTGTCCTGTTTTCAGAGTGCTTTTGGTTTTCCCCGCCTTCTTTTAGTTTTCTTCGGACCACCTATTTCCTGCATAGTTAGTCTCACCTGGTCCTCTACTGTGATAAGTGTCCTATTGGAGTAGCTGTCTTCCTATTCTTCAGTTTTTGTAATGTATTAATGTTCTGTTATATAAATTTTGAGTGAACCTTTGTGAAACTGGTAACGTAACATATATTTAAAATTTAGTTTATTAAGGGTTATTTATTTTGTTATTTGTGCGGTGCAGGATTGTTTGAGTGTTTCTTGTTTTATGCGGTAAGAGGTATTAACGTAATTATGTAAACTTGTTTTCATTATTAAATATTAAAGTGCTAATTTTTGTTCTGTTTTGAAATTAAACCTTTCTTATTTTATGTGACCTATGGAAGAACTTTATATTCTCTGAACCTTGGCCATAAAGCCGTCACAATATATATATATATATATATATATATATATATATATATATATATATATATATATATATATATATATATTTAATATCATTTATAGTATATACTGGTTGTATTTTATATAAGCAATCCCTTTTTAAAAATCTTGGCTAGGTAGATTACTTCTCACCTTAAGATAAGTTGTGGTGAGATTTAGACCATTCTACACCGTGATTCTTCCCTAGGAAGGTGTATGTAAATAATTGGCACTCTGGACTTTACTAAATAAAGAATGAAGACCAGTGACAAAATATGCTTTTATAATCAACAATTTGTAATAATAAAAAACGTGATGCCGTTTTAGTTCATCAAGGAGAGATTATCATTGGCAATACAATAGCTGAAGGTCGGTTTCCCAGCATCAAAGCAATTCTGATTACACTACTCTTTATGTTGTGAGCTTTTACATTGTAAAAGAGATCACAAATGGTTTTTGTAGAACTATTTACTGCGGATTTGTGCTTTGTTGTGCATTTTATAAATAACTAATAACGAAATTGTTACTCAGACAATAGTTTTTATCCAATTACAACTGAATTCAATTCGAAATATATTACCTGACAGCACACTATTCAGTGGTCTAAGCATTAAGTACATCTGAAAAAATAAAGGCCTGTGTTGAATGTAGGCCAAATACTGACAAAAATAAAGAATTATATTCCAGGTAAAAATTTCTTCCATATGTATCAAATCTAACCTCATCCTGTTCATTATTGCTGTTAATAGCAAAGGAACGTCAGGGAGCGGAACAGACAGAAATTCAATTTGTATGAAAAAGCTATTTACATATCGGAGTTCGGGGCATCAATGTTTACGATTGGATAATGTATATGGAGATATTCCCATGTTGATGTGACATTTGTGAATAAATGATATTGGACTGTCAGTATTCAGTTGTCTGAACAAAGAACAAAAGTTTGCATACTGACCAAATGACTATTTTCTTTTTTAATTGACTAATTATATTTATTGCCCTATCTCCTACCAGTGCAGCATTTATTAAATAAAATTCAGCCGAATAATGTCGAAACTTTTAGTAGAAAAACTTGAAAGGCATTAAAAAGAACGCCTTATTCCGCGTAGTAAAAATCTCATAATGACTTGCGAGGGAGACAACAGATGCATAGCTCACTTTTTTATAACTTGCCCATTTGCCTGCACATTATCCTGGTCCTAAACTAGTATTCTCAGAGATTATGACAATATAATCTTTGTGTGGGTGATAAAATGTATACATATAATCACGAATAAAATGAGCCACAGTCCATACATAGGATTTTACGAACTACTCACTTCCTCTGGTGGGTGCTGTTTTCATAAGATTTTTTTTTATTTTTTTTTTAGAGCTGTATGAAATGATTATATTTACACTGAGTATGTGAAAAATTGTTATGATGGATTCAAAGGTAATGAAATATGAGAAGCAAAATGTGTTCAAAGGTCATTCTTTCTCACATTAACTTTTATTTCAATAAGACTTACTCTGTAACAACTAAAATATGGACCACATCAAACACCAAATCTAGTTTCTTGGTGTTCTCTAAATCTGAACTTCACAACTGACAATGTGTAGTGTTCTCAGGAGCATTTAAGAGACACTGTCTATTGAAAGGATGATCTGAAAAATAATTACTATAAATCAGATTATTCCACGATTTTTACGTATAATAATAATAATAATAATAATAATAATAATAATAATAATAATAATAATAATAATAATAATACCCGCGTGGAAAGTGGCTTGAGACCCGGTTCAAGCCACCAATGAAAACGAAGACCTACCGCCACCAGCCAATAGTAGATCAGCATGGGGTAGACCCCCTGCTGTCAACTCCAAATATAAACGAGGACGGACACCGCTTCAAGAGTTACGGGCTGCTCTAGGAGCAAGAGCCCGTGCCAGCACAAGGCTGGCTTAATCTCAAACAACAACAACGCTTCAAGATCAGTCCACCCTCAGCTTCCCAGCCCGAGGATGTCTGGCAGCTCCAGACGAAAGCTCGCTTGCTTCAAGAAAGAGAGAGAGAGAGAGAGACATATATATATATATCGTTAATGACTTTGATAACTATGGTATCATAGTTTATCTGTAAAATTCAAATATATACACCAATTTTGACTCTGTATTTGATCATGACCTCCATAGGCGCTCTACTAGCCTGTCTAAGTAGCACGGAAAAAGCCGCTATTCGGAAAATAGAGAAGAATCTCACAAGTGGGAATGCTGTTGAAGTAGCCATTACTTTTAATAAAGTATGCTTGAGAGAGGGTCTGCTTCCTAAGTACAATAATAATAATAATAATAATAATAATAATAATAATATGCTTTATTTCAGCTCAGGGCCATATACATGGAATATACAAAATACAGACAGTAACATACACAATCTAGATACATGACACAACATGATAAAAAAAAGAAAATGAATAATCGGCACTTATCCACAAAATAGCTGAGGTAGCATAAAAGCTAGTAATCATAATACTGGTAATAACAGTAATAATATTGGCGAGAAAAAAAAATATGCATTGAAAGTAATGACAGTTAGTGCACATATTATATAATTTAAATTTCAACTAGAGACCTTAAGTGGTTACAGTAGTTAGGTCCAGAGGTCTAAATGCAAAAATTGATGTAGATAAAACTTTAACTTGATAGTAATCACAGTAATAATGAAAAATTAAAATATCAGCAATAAATTTAATAATGACAAAATCTGCAGATGACATCTTGCCAATACTGAGATTAGGTCCTTTAGGGGACAAAGGCCTCATTTTCCCATCTTTACCACAATTTAGATCTTCTTCTTGCTTCACTCCTTAGGATGCTTTGTATGAGCGAGTTGCCGCTGTTTCTCACTCGGGTTACCAGACTGGACATTGTTCACCTAACAATGATTTTTAAATTGTCCAGGTGGTTTTCTATGAACATCTGTGTGGCAGAGTGGTAGAGGGGAGTGTTTTTGAGGCGTCTCAGAATGTCATTGTGCACAACAGTGATACGTCTCATGGTCTCTCGGGTATAGTTCGTCCAGAGGGAACACCCATAGATACTGTAGCAGTACGAGCGGAAGAGCAGCAGTTTCACGTCTCGGTGACAGAAGGCAAACCTCCTTGCAATCATGTTGCCAGTTGCACATAGTTTACGACGCCTCTGTTCAATGTCTGCCGTATCTTTTAGATCGTCGGTGATAATGTGACCCAAATACGGAAATTCGTGCACAAATTCCCGCCGATGGTTTCCGAGGAAAATTTGTGGTTCTGCAATATGCTTAAGCGATCTCAGGAGCAGCGACATGTACTGGGTCTTGATTTCGTTGTAGATTATATCAAATTCCTCTACATATTGGCGGCAAGTGTCAATGAGTCGTTGGAGACCTTGCACTGATGGGGAAATCAGAACCATATCGTCGGCGTAACAGAGTTTGTTGATAGTTGTTTCATTGACGATGCATCCGATTGGGAGTGAGTTCAGTTTGCCATCAAAACAAAGGAAAACAGGAGATAGAGATGATAGGTAGTAGTTCATCAATTCTTTCAGTATGTAGATGCAGGTGTCGGTTGAGTGGTTTGCTTTAAACCCGAACTGGTTGTCAGTGGTGTGTAGAAAGGGGAGAAGTCTCACTAGAAGAACCGACTCAAGTATCTTTGATGCGATCGTTGTGATTGCAATCGGCCGGTAGTTGCCAGTCAGCTGCATCCTTTAGCTTGTTTTTGATTAATGGTATCAAGTGAACTAAGAGTACGGAGTCTGGAAGAAACCGGTGAATTATGCACACATTGAATAGGGCAGCTAGCAAAATGTAAATTATCGAATGGCAGAATTTGAGAGCCTCTGCAGGAAGACCATCACAGCCGGGCGATTTATTATTAGGTATGCTGTTTATGGCATCGCTGATGTTACCTGGCGTAATACGGTCTGCAAAACGAAATTGAATGTTATCAGTAAGGAGGTTATCTACAACCCTTCGGGAATCTTGATCATTTATGCAATTCAGGATATTGTTGAAGTGATCGCCCCACATACTTGCGATAGCTTCGTCTCCGACTGCTTCCCCTACTCTCTGTGATAGCTTTTTAGTTTTGGGATTTAAGGACTGGATATCTTTCCAGAGACGAGGATAATCACCATATTCTAAGTTTCTAGACATTGCATCGGGTCTTAGTTGTTTTTCATTTAACCTGCAGTGCTTAAGAGCAAGTTTGAACTGCGCTCTCGCCTGTCTCACTAGTAATGCAGTGTGCCCTTTCCGGGGGCTACCATTTTGCCTCCACTGTAAAAACATTTCTCGTGAGTATGTATACACATCTTTAACCAAGTCGTTCCATCCAGGTATATTACGAGAATTACCTTGACGAAGCAAGCATAGCGGAGATTATGTTCGAATAGAATTAATTCAGATCCCTCCTGTTGTGGTCATTTCTACAATTTGTGTTAGTACAAAGTAAGCCGTCTGCCGGTTGAACTATTGACCGCAACCTGGTTTCCGTGGTCGCCCTAAAGTACCTGGTTTTCTGTTGGTTTTTAAAATCCCAGTTTACTGCTGGTGGGCGATCAGTTAGGGGTTCACGGTAGGGAAGGATGGGGTACTGAATGACACCTGTAATGGGATGTGATCGTAGCCCGTTGCAAGATCATAGCGAATATTGCAGGTCATAATAGAATCATGAAGTTGTGGAGATGTGATGCAGTGGTCCAGCTAGTAGGTTACAATAGTGTCCGCTCTATTACGTACATATGAATAGGAGGAGGGAGGGAGGAGCATTACATCGCTAATTTGGAGACCATGATTTAGACAGAAGCGAGTAAGTTCATTATAAAATTGTTTTGTGGGGTGAGAATTAAGGTCCCTGATTATACAAATATGATCAGCAGTTGAATCATGAATAATAATGTGTAACTCCCCTAGGATCATGCAGTCATGATCAAAATAATTGTTATTTTCCCATGACATATAAACATTAATGATTAGGATTTTAGAGTTCCCTACTGTCACTTGAAGCCCCAGCAATCTGTCACTCCGGTAGGTCATCACCTTTATCATATTGTCTAACGATTTGTGCCACAGGAAAGAAAGGCCCCTTTTCGGGCGACCAGCTATGATTTGATCTGTAACTTGCATCGATGAAGTCGAGAAGGTTCTGAAGTCTTAATGAATTGAATCGCAGATGGCAAGGTCATGTGGCCAGAGGAGCGTTTCTTGTAATGCAATGATGCCTTTGAAGTTTTTGCAGAACATGTTTAAGAGGCCAAAAATATTCCAAGAGATTATGTTTAATGTATCCATGGCTACGCACAAGGATGGGAGATGAATGCGCTGATCATTTGGGTGGATGGGGGGTTAGCCAGGGGGAGTGGGCAATCACTCGCCATGGGGGGTTGACTGGCACTTGCGGTGGAAATGACCCTGGTTGGAGTGTCAGTAAGTTCCCCTAGGGGTGGTTGATCCCAGATTAGTTTATATCTTGAAACTAATATATTAGGACCAAAATTCTTGCATTTAAGAACTTTGAGGTGTTGAAATAGGCAGGTAATCCTGTAAGCCACTTTATGTTTACTTCTGCATGGGAGTTCATGAGAGATGAGTGGATCAGAGCCAATGAGAAACTTGACTCTCTCCACTATGGCATCTAGCGTCACCGATGGGCGTAGATTGTGAATTACTATGTGACATCTCTTCTCAGGAGTCGGGCGAGGTGAAACACGAATGTTGGGCTCCGGTCCAGCGGCCAAACGAGAGGTTCTTCTCTTCTTTCAGCTTGTTTGTATCTGCTGCCGCCAGACCCCTCATGATCACTTTCATCTGCATCTACGGTGGGGGGCTGGGGGGCGGAGATAGAGTGGGGAGGATTGCAAGGGCTGGTAATCATCACTGGAGATTTATCTTCCACCGGAGGCACTGGGGAGGGAGAAGAGGTTGGGAGACCAACAGTCCCCTCGGAACGGTCTACAGGTGACGGGGGCACTTCCGTGTTGCTGGGAGGCGAGGAAAAACTGGATGCCACATTCATAGGAGTCTGGTGGCTATCTGTGTGATTGTCTATCGATCCATGCACTCCTTTGATCGCATCCCAGACCCGTGTGAGGTTATTTGTCTCCACCGATATAAGACTGTCTAGGGATTCCTGAAGTCCTTTGATCACGTCCCAGATTCTTGATAATTTATAGTTTGTCTCGTCAATTTTTTCAGAGTTTTTTTCAATTATTTCTGAGAGAGATTTTGCTGTTTGGAAGGCATTTTCTGCCGTGTGGTACACCGCAGGTAGGCTTAGGTCAGCAGGCCCCTTTGGAGGCAGATTGTAAGGGTCATAGGCGTAGATTTCCACCGAGCAGGTCCTTAGCCACTTAGTGATATATGATATTTTCATGTGAGAGGGCAAGTTCTTCGCGGATCGCTCCTTGAGAATGCTCTCTGGTATCAGATCTTTGCATTTCGTATATGCATTAATGATTTCCTTATTGGAGAAGGGATCACTGACAGATTGTATGGCAGACTCGACGTCAGACGGTTCGATTGATATTGTTTAAAGTAAAGACAATTGTTCACGAGTACGGAAATTGTGTGTGGGGCACAGGCACCGGTAGGTGCCAGGGTCACTTGCGCAACGGTTGGAGGTTGGTCGGGTGACATTTTTGTGGTAAGGGAGGGATCAAGCACTAACACATACACTACATTCTTTTACCCATTTCACAGGACCAATAGACCTCGAGTAGCTGAGATTTGAAAGATTTCTAAGGCACTGATTGGAGCAGAAAGAATATTAGTATATCTGCAGTTGCACAACACTCTCCGGCTTACACGCCGGGTATTACGTGGAGACACTATTAACACATTGCTAACTATAAGGGGGCGAAAAACCCTTCTTTTCTGTGAAGAAACGCGAGAGAGACCTCCAACACGTCCGCCCCCACACACAAGCCACCGCTTGATTAAATTTTCGCTGGAAAGGGTCACATTTACCAGCAATGTCTAAAGAGAACAAGCAAGTTAGCAACCATGTTTGTCTATTACTAGAGTGAATTTGGCAGAGGGAGTTTTTCATTCAACTCTCTTAGGTTATGAAAATGTAAGAATTTAGATGTAACTTCTAAAACTTTTAGAACTTCTTTTTTAATCCCGAGTATAAAGTTCAGAGAATTAGTAATTTGTAGTATTTCATTACCTTATCAAACTTTTGTTTGCCGAAGTTTACGATTAACTATAATTTTACAATTATGAACATACTGTTTTGTTTTGTACATATCAAAATATACTGTTTATTAGTAGTGAATATCGTTAAGTTACTTCAACTTGAAATTTTCCTTAAATAAATTCAATATTCACTTTGATAAATAACAACCGCTAATTTTGATGCTGGTTAGTTGTTTCTTCAGACCAAGATGGATGTATTAAATGGTTCCTCGTGATGGCATTTAAAAACAATTCAGCCCTATAAAAAAAAGACAAACATTTACACTTTAGCAATCTTCGTAGAAGGTTTTACTTATATTTTAGGAACTGGAGAATACTATAGATCAGGGCTGCAATGAATCCCGCAAATCCATGGGTGTTATGTAGTTTCCCATTTAGAAGGAATTGCTTACTGCATGTCAAGTTCATCTTAAAATGGTCTGCTTCCTAATGTATTGGGATGGTAATGATAAACTGTAGATATCCCAGTTCAGTTTTTTTTTATATACTTTGTAGCTGAGTACAAAAATCTACATCAGTTCCCCTCTGCCATGCACCTGTTATAAATAAACCCTCCTTTTTTTCGTTCTTAGTATTCAACCTTTAGAGGACTGACGTTAAATGGAAATGGTTAGCGAAAACTGGAGTATTTTGTATAATTCTTCAAGCGTTCGAATCATGCTATTTCTGCGCTCTTCCGAGTATATCTACAGATATCGTCCCCTGGAATGTTTGGTAGAGGGAAGACACCAGAGTAGGAAGGTCATTCCTCCATTCATTTCATGCCTTCATTTTTATTGATATCCGTAATAATCCATCAGCCTGTCTTACTTCAGATCTGGGAAGCTACTCAGCCAAAATATTTTTAAATGAAACCAAACACCTAACTTTTCTCTCTCGATTATTGCTTTCAATGGTCTTCCATTATGAATTTCAGTTCTTTTGTATCTGTTGTAAATGCGTATGCTTCCAACTGTACTTCTTGAGTCTAATAAAAACGACAATTAATTTGCTATCTTGAAAATCTTCGATGTTTGGATATTTTAACAGTGCATACATGTTACGAACATTTGTTTCAGATCGAGCTATCTAAATGTAAAAAACTGCTTGCTTAATGAAAAAATATTATTTACTTACACAATTACATCATGGACTTTCGCATTGTAAAGCAAAAGATTACATAGCTTAAATTGATCGTTCATTTTTTATAATATGCTTGTATTTTATAGCAATTTATTATTAAAAATATTATTTCTGTACACTATGAAGAACAATAAAAATCAGTAACGAGACCTTTTTCTTGCTCAATAAATCTCGATTTATCGGGAAAAATACACCAGAAACCAACTAAGACTACTGTATTCATCGTCAGAGGGAAAGTAGGCTCAGGTATGTCAGGTGTATTTTTACCAATTTCTCAAGATCGATAGTGCAGTAAATGGTCTAATTATTATTATTATTATTATTATATTATTATTATTATTATTATTATTATTATTATTATTATTATTATAACTGCTTCTACTGTATTTCATTTGTATAGAATCTTCTCTATTCGTTTTACAATTTTTTTTTTATCAGCCTGTAGCTGATGAAAATTTTCTGTTTTCCTATTTTGTTTCATCGGACGTTACACAAATATATTGGTAGGCGGGTGGTTTACAGTTGGCAGATAGGCGTTGTGAGCAAATGGTGATCCTGAAAAAGCATAAAAACAACATTTCCCTATAAGTTAGAAATAAGACTTTCTCATTTATTACGCACTTTTCAACAAAATAGCTCTGGGCTCTTCATTTGTGAGCAAATAATTTGAATGAACTAACCAAACTGCTGTTAGACACGAACACAAGATCAAAATAAATTACTTTCATTTGACATTCTCTCTGGTCATTATATGAAATACATAAATTCTGATACCTAATGGCTTAAAGTTGCTAAATATTTTATATGATTCTAAC
>NC_061107.1:135052779-135075279 GCF_015104395.2 Macrobrachium nipponense | reverse complement strand
AGGATGATGAGAAGTTAAGTCATTGATGCAATTATCGATAAGTACGTCGTAAAACAGTTTTCGGAGGTTGTTGGACTGTTAGTTGTCACTACATTACAGATGGTATTAATATTATGAAGTTTCGCCCTTGCCAAAGGGAGCATCAGGTAGGTTTAGCCTTCAGTGATATCAAAATACCAGAAGGCAAGGCACCGACGACCTCGTTCCCACCAATCATCTGTTTCATTGAACGACCTGAGTAAATGTCACCCCTACACCGTGTAACTTTGGATTCCGGCGTGGTAGGTTGCCCATGGCTAAAAACTAGTATGCCCACGTTTACACTGCCACGATAACACTAAGTTGCTTGAGCAGGCTTATGCCTGGGCACAAAAGGTGAGTAGAAATCCAGTTCTGATAACAGAGGCATTTATCTTACCGTGCTAGAGATTGCCTATGGTTCGAAACTAGTATACCCACACTGAGGATGGCATGGCAATACCGAATTACTTAAGCCGACTTATGCCAGCACACAAAAGGTGTGCAGAAATCCAGTTCCGATGACAAAGGTATTAACTTAAAAAGCTAAAGGATGCCCATGGCTCAAAACTGGTATATCCACACTGGGCTCCCATTGTCATTGTTTAAAAAGATTGACTTCCCAGCTGACTGAAAGTATAATCATGGTTTGAAAAATCTAGGGCTGTTAATGTCAGGGACAGTCTAGTCCTCAGTAACGATTATTATCACAAAAACTTCTATTTTGTTCATACACACACACACACACACACACACACACACACATATATATATATATATATAATATATATTATAATATATAGATATAATAGATATAATCTATATATATTTATATATATATAATTAATATAAAGAGATATTTTAATTTTTATAATAATATATATATATTATATATATATATAATTATTATTAGATAAAATAAAATTTTTTAGAAAAAATAATATAATATAAATATATTATAGATTATAATTATGTAGATATTTTATATATAGATATAGAATATATATTACATATATATATAGATAATATTATATAATATAATATACTATCTTATAACATATATATATAAGAATATATTATATATTAATATTATAGATATATATATATAAATAATATATAATATCTATATATATACTCATACTATATATATATATATAATATATATACACATATATATAATTAATAATATTATATATATATATATATTATAATATATATATATATATATATATATATATTTATATATATAAAGTCTAAATATAAATATATTATATTATAATATATATTAATAATATATATATAATAATTATATATATATATTATTATAATATTAATATATTATATATATATATATATATAGTATATATATATAGATATATCATATATATATATATATATATACAATATATATATATACATATAGATATTATATATAGATTATTATAATATCATATATATATATATATATATATATATATATATACATTATATATTAATACATATATATATATATATATATATATATATATATATATATATATATATAGATTATATATATATATATATGTATAAATATTATATTTATTATTATATATATAAATTATATTATATATAAAGTCCGGAAAGCTGGAGGAAGGAATGAAAAGGAGTGACCGAGCGCTTTCGTGTATTTTTTTTTTTTTTTTTTTTTTTCTTTTTTTTTTTTTTTTCACACCTCTTCAGGGTCAAGTGATACACAAAATTCATTATTCGTTACAAAGACACCTCTGTGGCAGCAATACATAAACATAAAAACTATCGTACGACTATTTAAAAACAATTGTCTAAAAAATGTATTTACAAGTAGTTCATCCAGTTTGTACATCCCGGGGCTGCTGTTGATCAAATCTACGCGATTTTTCTTATTTATACATGATTCAACAATATTTTTCGTTTTATAATGTCTTTTTACAGAACATGATCTCTTTGCTTCTTTCCAATTCATAGTGTGGTTGCATTCATTCATATGTTGAAACAAACTGCTTGCATTATTCCCTGTTCTAACATTATATTTATGCTGTTTTAATCTTGTTTCGAGATCCTTTCCACTTTGTCCCACGTACATTTTCTTGCACTGATTGCAAGGGATCTCATATATGCAGCCACTCTTCTGTCGAGGCGAAACAAGATTAAAACAGCATAAATATAATGTTAGAACAGGGAATAATGCAAGCAGTTTGTTTCAACATATGAATGAATGCAACCACACTATGAATTGGAAAGAAGCAAAAGAGATCATGTTCTGTAAAGACATTATAAACGAAATATTGTTGAATCATGTATAATAAAGGACAAATCGCGTAGATTTGATCAACAGCAGCCCCTGGAATGTACAAACTGGATGAACTACTTGTAAATAACATTTTTAGACAATTAGTTTTGAAATAGTAGTACGATAGTTTTTATGTTTATGTTTCTTCCTCCAGCTTTACGACTACATGAGATATCGCATGTTTTAGCGATAGTTCGTCAATATATATATATATATATATATATATATATATATATATCATATATATATATATATATATATATATATATATATATATAATTTATATATACATAGAAATTACTCTATCATGAACTGATTAGTAAATGACGATCGGACGCTAAGGTTTTATATTGGCTAACTGATTCTTGGTCTTCTACCCATCTCACAGGGGTATATGGTGTTGGTGGTTCCAAAATCCTAGGAGTCCTTCCTCGTCTTCATTGGTTCTGACTTAGAGTTCAAGATTTTCTCATTATATTTTTAGAGATTGGAAGTTTCCTCTTACACATAATATAATGCTTCCCTGGGTATCTTTCCGGCAATTGTGGATAGCATTCGATTGTTCACTCTGGGGAGGGCATGAATTATCATACCCTCCCAAGCTCTTGCCCGAACTTCAAGTCACTGGGAAAGAATGATCAAAACCTTTGATTCACTGACAAGTATATGGGCCTTTTGCAGTGGGACTAGTGGCAATAGCGCACCTCGCATGGCGCACTGTAGCCATTACAAAAGGGTGTTTGCAGGGTCCCTGCATCTTAAGACTGGTTTACACCTACGCACTTTTGTGGTGCTGTCTGTTACAGCGTGGGACAGCAAGAAACCGCATGAAACCGCACAAACGCACCAAAAGCGCGCCACCTCACCGGCGGGGCCAGGCGAAGGCCATTAAAGCTGCACGACGCTGCCTGGATTTTAAATAATTTCAAATTTCTGCGTGGCGTCTGGCGGCATGATGAAGTCGCACGAAGCCGTAAGCAGTGTGGCACGGCCCCGCAACAAAAGGGGTAAGAACCCGCACGGTGCCGTGCCACACCGCACCACACCCCACATGGTGCGATGTGGTGCGACGTCGCACCACCCGCGAGGGAGTGTTATGGCGTGATGTTACGGCGCCGTGCGGTGCCCGTGAGGTGCCCTTATGGCGCCTTCACACACGATTAATAAATGGCGCGCACATGTTGCGGGGCTTGCGGCGTGTGTGTGGAGAGTTACAGCGTCTCCCTAGGTATTTATTTTTTTTTTTTAGGTGAAACTCAATACTTTGTTTTCTTATATTAAGAAATATTACTTTACAAAATTATAAGATCTATGTATCATATAAAAATATTACAATTTATTATTTTTCTAAATATGCTTTTAGATTAGAAACATACTGATTCGTGAAAATTTTGTTAACATTAGACTTCAATCCTATAATATTTACATTAAATGTATTTAACAGTCTATTCTTTACAGATTTAATAATTTGCTGGACAGTACTTATTCCCAAATATCTTGCCATCCATATACTTGAAATAAAATCTGCTATTATTATCATTGCTGTATTTTCATCCCTTTTTGAGTTTGCATCAAAATCTAGTTTTAAAATTCTTAACCTGTTATTAGTTTTTAATTTACAACATTTTCTAAGCAATTCGAATACCCAGGACAACAAATTCTTAACCAAAGGACAGAAATATACCATATGCATATTAGTTTCTATGCATCCACAATCGCCTTCCTTAACATCTTTTATTTTCATCATGGCTATCCTATCATTTATACTTAAAACTTCATGAACATACTTAAGCAAAATTTCTCTACTTTTATTTTCTATATACTTTTTATTTACATGTTCCCAAATTAGTTTTCAGTTGAATAGTGGATACAAGTTTTCAATATTTGGAACATATTCACTGTTTTTCATTAAATGTTCATATACCACTTTCGTTTTTATCTGTGGTTAAGGTCATCTTATTACTAACACTTCGTAATATATTTATCATACTTTCAAAAAAACTAGGTGTAAAAATAGTGCAATCCTGATGTTAGCATTCATTTTCTATAAGGTAGGCTGCTCTGACTTTACAATAATAAATAATCATTTGATAACCAAAACAACAATCTTTTAAACATTTTAGAAATTTACTAAACATGTTTGACTTCGTTTTACACTGAATATCAATAATTCCACAACCACCTCTTAATTTTGACAAAAACATAGGTCAAATGGATGGAAGGTTGCCGCGCATTCTGGGGAGGATAAAAGGGGCAGGACAGACCACGGGGGCATCATTCGCGCTCTGACAGCGACAATATATAAATAAATAGAATTCTATTTTTTTTAATACTAAATGATTTTTTAGTTATTTTCTTAATATTAAATGATTTTGTACATTTTATATTATTCATAATGTTCCTTTTTGTAATAAATATGTTGAAATACTGACTTGCATTTACATTTTCCTTATTGATGCTTAATTTATATGTCATGACAATATATATGATGATATGATTGGGTGAAATGAAATTGAAAAATGAAAAAGCATGGCTATAGAGAATAATAACATGAAGAAATATAACAGGAAATCTAACATGAAATATGATATATGAAATATGAAATAAATTGAGCTCGGAAAATAACTTGAACTATAAAATGAAATGTAACATGAAATAAATAGGCCATCAAATGATATAATAACATACAAGGTAAAGAACAATAATATAATATTGAGAACATGATCAAATGAACATGAACACATACAAATATGATAATGAAACAATAATTAACATTGACTAGACATAGTTATTAACAAGGGAACAATGAAAAATCAGTAACAAACTGAAGACATATTAACCTCAGTTGATAATATATGATAGTTGCAGTTGAAAATTTTGTTATAAAACAAGTCCCAATTTAATTTTCTTACATTCTATTTTTTCATGTTCATTTTCTTACTTTCTATGCTTTTCATGTTCATTTTCTTACATTCTATGCTTTTCATGTTCATTTTCTTACTTTCTATGCTCTTCATGTTCATTTTCTTACATCCTATGCTTTTCATGTTCATTTTCTTACTTTCTATGCTTTTCATGTTCATTTTCTTACTTTCTATGCTTTTCATGTTCATTTTCTTACTTTCTATGCTTTTCATGTTTGTTTAGTATAAGTATTTTTGTTATGTCCGTCATTTGCTTCTCATTTGTCTCATTATTATGAATTATGTTATTATTACTCCGCAACAGCACCGCAAGCCACCCGCAACACACTGCTACACGGAGTAACAAAGCCGCAAGAGCACGTGCCCAACATAACAACATAACAACAACTACCATAAAACCGCACAAACGCCGTAACACTCCGCTAGACACTGTAACAACACGCCGTGACATGTCCGTAACCCACCGCACGGGTCCACGCCATGCCGCCCAATAACGGTCATTTTTTCTACCCACCGCGTCAATTTTCTGGCGGTTTCTTGCGGTCCCACGCCGTAACAGCCCGCAACACAAAAGTGCGTAGGTATAAACCTACCTTTAGCCTTTTTTTTTTTTTTTTTATATACCGCCATTCATGGTTACTTACTTCACTTGTCCTATCCAAGCCTTCTACCCAGAAATCTGAGTGCCACCTTTAGGCCAATGTCCATCATATCCTTCATTTTCTGTATCTCCTCGTCTCTGTCTTTTATCTGTCTTAAGCGCTGAATGGCTAAAGGGCTTCACCGCTCGGCCTGACAGCCTAAATTTCACAATACCAATTAATATTCTGTCTTTCTAAGAAGGGTGAGAGAGCAAGCAAGACAGGAATTTGGCAATCTCTCTATACTGCGTTCGCTGCCATCTGTGCGCCCATGTCTGCTTAAAAAAATAATCACACACACACCCGTATATATATATATATATATATATATATATATATATATATATATATATATATATATATTATATATATATGTTTGTGTATGTGCATATAATTTTGTATAATTATGTATATGTCAAGGTAATAAACATACTCAGGTATAATCACTCATCTGTTAACTAAAACACCAGGTGACCCAGGTCACGTATATTTTAATGAGGATTAATTACTCAATTTTCTTTGCAGAACTCTTTTTCTTATTAATAACCAATCATATCTTATCAATTATGTTTCTTTACTTTTGAGCTTGGTAATAAACCTTTTCAGACTGCAGGCGTTAACTCAACAATATGTGAGGTCTGAAGAGGAGAGGATATTTAAAATTTGTAATAGTTAGCTTGGTAAATGGCGTGAGCAATCTGGAAGCTAAACAGGCTTAAGGCAGAGAAGAGGCTTAATTTCAAAGGCTGACTGGCTAACCTGTTGTATAATAGACCCAGAAAATAGCTACTGCCCAAGAAATCTAATTACCTTATCTCCAATCCATTACCTGTTCTTAATTACTTTCAAGGCTAGGAGGAGTCTTGTTAAGAATGCAGCGTAGCAAATTTCATATGCCAAACCGAAAGATTTGCTGCTGAATTACGCAAACTAAAATGATTTTGCAGTTTTTAACATACTGCGCTCCTGTATGTGAAAATGTGGTTGAACAAAAATGACTGAATATTTTATTGAAACCACAAAAATGGAAAATGCCATTAAGCAAAGACATAATAGGCAGTGTGCTCTATTGCGCATATTCTAAATGGAAATAAAATCACCACAAAGTAAAATTCTAAAAGGGTTCGGAAGAAGACATTAATGCTCACTGAAAGAATACAGAGTAGCAAGACGCTTGGAGATTGATTAAATTTTTTTTTTTTGTGTGTGGAGGAATTGAGTCTCCAAGCGTGTTGAGAAAAGAACGAACGAGTCTACCTGTTCTTTATAATTTACTGTATCTCACTTTCTTTTCCCCTTCCTCATTTAATTCTTCCTTTCAACATGCTTGGTTGAGTAACAATTAGTGACTGGATTGCAGCAAGTGAAGTAAAATACAGTGAATATGAGTATGGCAAAAGCAGTTGATTTTTAGACTTGTAGAATCTTTCCATTTCGTGAATATGCAATTTATTCAATAAAGCTTTCTTTGTAAATAAAACTTAATTTGTAACACGTTTTAGCTAGAATGCGATATAAAATTATTGTTTGCACGTAAAATAATGTATTTACAGCTGACCAAAGGGGAACTCGAATACTTTGGTAAATATACGCATTCTATGTTAGTATTAGGGAGACAGACTATATTTTGCAAAAGTAATATAGTAAAAAAGCGAAAAGTGATTCACAATTATGTGGGACGCATAACTAATTTTCAGCTTTCGGAGTATTGGTGATTTCACTCTCTAAAAATTTCAATCGCCTGTTCTTGTTTTACCAGAGAGATTGCTATGAATGAAAATTAGCATTGCAAAAACTTATTTCGAGAGATACAAACAAACGATTAATAGAAAAACAAGTACCTAACTCAGTAAAGCCTGCGAACTAAAAATAGGAAAAAATAATCTATAGCACCCTCGTGACGCTACGTGACCAGAGAGAAAACTAAAACACTAATGAGGTGATCCAATTTACCGTCATTTCATTTTAGATGCTGAGAAAATGTTCAGATTTTTCACTTCGGTGTTGTTATCCATCTATAAACATTTATTGTACGTAAACAGGTATTTAAAACAGTCAAGTACATAGCTGAGTAATAGTCTTCAACGCAATTACGCATGTTACTTGCTGTCAGTCCTGAATTCCTGGATAAAGAACTACAGCTCACTGGCAAATAGGTAAGGATACCTGTCATAATAAAGCTGAGTGGGACATTTTATAATGAGAGTGACAAGGAGAAAAGTCAGCAGATTTTTCGTTGAACATAGTCAAAGAAGACTGTAAAAATACATGCTTATATGAAACTGTCCCTACCAGAGTATCAACATGTAATGAGTTAAATGTCAGAATAAATCACCTGAGATATTAAGATCGAACTGACAAAAAGAATGCTCTTTTTGTACACCTAAGTAAAAATTTACATAGGTTTGATTGACCTGATAGTATTATATTTATATGAAAAATTAGAAATACTATGTTCAGAAATTTCCCTGATTCTGTATTAATGAAGCTTACACAGCAAAATTATATTGGTTAAAGCCCAAGGAAAATTATACCAGTTCAAGTCCAGGTCTGTATACTTTTGACCCATTCTTCACTAGATGTTAAAAAGAAAATAAAAAAAAGTGATCTTAGTTAACGCCTTTTTGCCAACCTTGCTTTATCTAAGTACCAGAGCTAATTCTGAAATCTTACGTATTGTTTGTAGAACCGCTTCTTCTGGATTATCTTTGATTCTTCTGCATGCAGCTTGTTAGAGAATTTCTTGAAATAATGACAAGAGACCTCAATGCATTCTTTTACTTTCCTGGCAACCTGATACTTTGCCTGTTTCATTTCGCTTTAGTATCCACAAATACTAAGCCACAAAAAACATTATCAAGAATGCTAGGGCTGGCTCTAAAGTGTTTTTGTAGTGCACTATATCTCAGAAACTCAATTCACAGAAATAGAATGCCAGTGTGCAGAGTTAAAAGGCATATATTAATGTTATTTTAATGAAGAAAGAATTTGTTCAACTGAAAATAATTGCTCCTTTATGGGATTAATTACCCAGAATTGTGGTCGTCTTTTAAAAGTGTATATTGACAAAGAAATTTAGCAATGAACTTTTCATTACTGTAACCTACTCAAGTTACGCAGATTTTATACTTTATTGAAGTGTAATTTTAAAAAATCATATCAGAAACTAAAGACTTGAATCGCTGACTTCACCGTACGATTATGCTTCCATAAACGATAACTGTAAGTTGCGATAGTATATAATATATAGTATATATATATATATATATATAATATATATATATATATATAATATATATATATATATATATACACACACACACACACACACACACATATATATATATATATATATATATATATATATATATATATATATATATATATATATATATATATATATATATATATATATAATGACTGTTAATTATATGACAAATAGTGCATTTATTTATTTTCCTCTTCCTCCTTCTGCAAGAAAAGATATGAGATAGATATTTAAAAATGATCCTTAGTTAAGAAATACTGAAGGTTGTTTATCTTAATTATCCGTCATCACAGGGTTTGTAGGATTCTATTTTTAAGACTTATGTGGGGATCCATTAACAGTAGCTGACTGTTTGAGCGGCAGATGATTCCGACAGTTAGGGCAATTACACTATTATTAACGTGTCATTTTCAGCTCTATTCTCGTCTTGAAATTATGAGGGTGTGAGGAAGGTTCAGCTGATATAAATTTCTTTAATGCCAAGGAATGTTACAAAACTACAAATTAACTTTTAAGATGGAATTTTGTGGGGGCTATGTCAAATTGCTTCCTAGCGCAGCTATTGTCTTTTGAAATCGAAGTTTCATAATCAAGTAAAACGAAAAAATCGTAATAACCACCCACCTCAACATATCTCTCCTTTATCCTATTCCTTGTTATGCTCTCCCATACCATCCGTAATCCCCTTTCCCTTCTCCCAACCCTCTCTAATCAAAATGGTCACTAATATCATATTAAAACTGAGTTGGCTATATACCAGCACTGTCTCTTGCAACCCAATGCTAATCATGTGCTGAAGAAACATACCTTTGTGCAAGAACATTTTCCCATTCACCTGTCAGATCACTTCATTCAAATCGACCAATAACAGTACGAGACGTTTCACCTCCGGGTTGGTTACATGAATCTGTCCATCCGTTCATTCTTTGTCCGTCCTCAGATCTTAAATACTACTGGGGCTAAAGGGCTGCAAATTGGTATGTTGATCATCCACCTTCCAATCATCAAATCTACCAAATTGTCTCTAGTCTCAGTGGTTTTTATTTTATTCAGGGTTGAAGTTATTCACTAGACACTGTATAGAATCTCGATTGCGTTAAGGAAACTTCATTGCATGTTTTAATATTTCTTTTTTCTTAATAATCAAGAGTTTTTTTATTATGAATGTCATGGACTGATTGTGGTGCGTCAAAAGCCTGAGGCCTTTGGTAAAATATAAATTCAACGTTTTATTAAATCTACGTCGTCAGACATCTCTTACAACCCAAAGTTTGAATCAAGAAACTTCAGCCTTTAACTTTTAGGATGCTGCATCCTTAAGAAAGATGAAAAAAGAGTAACGGCTAAAAATAAAGTCTATGAAACACTAAAGTTAGTCTGATGAAAGTTTTGCAGGTAAACTATAGAGAAGTGTTACATCGTTGCAGTTTCCTCTGTGACGGTAGACCTATTTCAAATTCATTTATAGGGAAAATAGTGCAGCTATTTTGTTTTATACTTCCTTCTTCGGTAGGAATAAAGATAATGATATAACAAATAATGATTCTTGCTGAAAGAAGTATTGAAGGCTGTTGGATTTCACATCCAACCAACACAAAGTTCGTGGGATAAGTAAAAGTCAGAAGTAGAAAAAAGTAAGTCATAAGTAGAAGAAAGTAAAGGTCATAAGTAGAATTGTATTAACTGACTCTTGCTGTCTGAACATCTTATGGATCGGACATCAGAGCAATTTATAATTCATTACTGTCGTTCATTTTCAGGTTCTTTCCTGATCCTCCTTTAAGGAGATACAATTTAATGTTATCCGAAGTAATTCTGGGGACCTGCTTCATAACACCATATTCAAGTGCTTATTTCACCATTCTCCACCCTACTCTATTTCATAACATGTTCATCACACTTTCTTATCTTATTCCCATGGCCCCCCCCCACCCTCCCCCCTGCCCCCGAACACTATTACCTTTCCTAATTCCTTTGACACTTCCGTTTTCCTTCCTCTATCCCTACGGAAGTCACTGATCATACATTGGCCATTTTAAATTCTACATTCACCAATCATATCAGACTGAGCAGATCTACCAATAATAAAATGACGCGTGGCTTTTCCTCATTAATTACTTAATATTAATAAATGACGTCATTATAAATAGCAAATATATATATATATATATATATATATTATATATATATATATATATATATATATATATATATATATATATATGTATATATATATATATATATATATATATATATATATATATTATATATACACACACACACACATATATATATATATATATATATATATATATATATAGAGGAGAGAGAGAAGAGAGAGAAGAGAGAGAGAGAGAGAGAGAGACGAGAGAGAGAGAGAGAGAGAGAGGAGAGAGAGAGAGAGAGAGAGAGAGAGCGAACATTCACATTATTAAGGATATCTATCAGTCCAGTGATATAGAAAAGAATCTAATGAGTTTGAAGCCATAATTTTGATAAAGATACCCTATAAAACTTTGAATTTCAATTTTTTTTCAGACGGCTTTGATTAACGCATCTTTTATGGTAATTACCTCTTGGTACCCAAAGCGTGGAGCAAGGAAAATTCAGCAGTATTATAGTTTCGAGTATGATACAAGGAATAAAATAAACAAATTATTTAGTTTTAAGTTAATTTGCTCTTGAGTCACTTTATTGTGTTCTAACTACACACTTTACAATTCATTAAAAATTCTAAAAGTGTTAAAGGCGTTATATCTTTAAGCACAGAAATTAAACAAGCGATATGAACATAGCGTTAATGAGCAATTCATGCGGTTTCCTATCATTTCACTTTACATCACAGTCTTAAAATTTTACGTAGGTCTCTCTCCCATAGGCCCAACTCCAGCGTGTAATGCTGAACAGCATTATGGATCGCTACCACTGACATAACAGGAACGATGATAATGTGGAGATACCCACAGACTATAACCTGAAGCTTACTTTCCTCTTGAAGGTGTGTCCAGCCTTTGGCCTGGACAAGCCAATGAAGAAACACCACAGACTAGGTCCACCTCTTAGCTTTTGTCAGGTTCTACAATAACTTCTGGTAAGCTTATTATACCTAGTTTACAGATATGGTTTTGCCTCACTCTCATTAACACAGTTTTTTACGACACAACAGCTAAGAAATTGCTAGCATTACTGTTGATTTGCTAATTTTCATATTTAATTTCATACTATATAATTTTTTATTCACCAGAAAGTACTTCAAATCATATTTCGACTATACTCTGTTTTTTTTCCATCTGTCCACCCGCCTGTGGTGCTTGCGTATGGTAACACTGCGTCACGGGCTTTAGGTAGTTATGCTATGAGTAAGTTTTAGGTAAATAAAAGGATATCTGGGTGTACATTTGCAACTCAAAAGTGTTTTAATCATTTACTGTATGCGAATTACACCGTTAATATTCAAAATAGGATGTTACTATTATTGTTGAATGTAAGTTGAATGTAACTATCTAAAGCCTGGGACGCAGTGTTACCATACGCAAACACCACAGGCGGGTGGACAGATGGAAAAAACCGAGTATAATTTTGGAATTTCTGGCGAAGAAGTTGAAGGATTT
This sequence comes from Macrobrachium nipponense, assembly GCF_015104395.2. Taxonomy (NCBI): domain Eukaryota; kingdom Metazoa; phylum Arthropoda; class Malacostraca; order Decapoda; family Palaemonidae; genus Macrobrachium; species Macrobrachium nipponense. The sequence goes on along the minus strand of NC_061107.1, from coordinate 135,062,506 downwards.
AATTATATTTAGCGAATTCTTTAGATTATTTCTTTATAATTAAACAAAGTATTTTATATATTTTTTTTCAAATAAAGAAAACTTTGATGTCTCTGCTCCTTCACTGAAAATCTTGGTAATCTTTTAGTTTGGGTTTTACGAGTCTGAGCGGTGGAAACTTTCTCAGTAGTGAAACTTCAGGCAATGAAAAGAAAAGACATACTGGAGTTTTTAACGAATTGAAAAAAGTAACAAACTTGGAGGAAAGCGTTATTTCGAAAATAACCTCTATTTTTTGTAGTTTCATTCCTATCTACTAGTGATATCTGTTTCACTAGAAATATTACCTTTCATTGATGTTTAATTCCAGCAATTTTCTAAGTTTTCCTTTTTCCTTTTCAATGAGTATTATGTATTTTGAGAGTAAAATGCAATTATAAATAACTCTATCAGCAATATGGTCATTTTAAATTCATATGAAAAAGCACAAATGATCATTTGGAAATGAATAAAGTTGGCTTTGGGACACAGGAATAGCAAATGACATGAAAAATATCATGATCGTACTTTGGAGGTAAATTTCTCCATTGATGGAATATATTTACTAAAATAGTAAACACATTTCTTTAAATTTGCTCCCATAGGAAAATTGGTAAAAAGAAATAGCAATCCATTGCTAATAAGTATTAAAACGTTTTTTTTTAAATAATAAATGATCATGCAATACGACGGGGAAAACTGGATGGCGTGCAATAGGTGAGTATTTAACCAATAAGCACTGCTTTGCTCTATCCGAAAACTATCCTTCGTATTTTCTCTCGAACTTTTTTTTATTTTCTTTTTTATCATAACTGCACTGAAGCCGCTGCGTGGGTAGTTATCACCTGACAGCGGTAGAATCCTCTTAAACAATAAACAATATGAATTATGTGTGGTGGTGGTTTTTAAAATTTTTGTTCAATCAATTTGCGTATATGTTAAACAAACCGTAATACATTTATTGGCATTGCTTATAAACAGCCGTTTTGTATATGTAGACCTATACTGATTACATAGCTATTTATTTAAATAGTGAATACTTATAAGTTTTTCTATGAATTTTGTTCTTCGTTTGGTTTGGAAGATATTTCCCTAATACACCAGAATCAAATGAATTTGTATATGAATAATTTCTGTCATTTTCTTTTATGCACGATGTTTGCAGTGCTGCTACCAGAAATATTCCATAAAGGCTTAAGAAATTCTTATGCAAAACAATGTGTAAACAGTGTTTAAAAATAATGAAAGAAAAAAATGTATGTGGTTTTCATAAAAATAACGATACTATATAATAAGATAATCACCTATTATCCTGATAACAGTCAGTGTTCATTACGCGCTTACTGATGCATAATTCTCCCGACTACATTACCCTTGAGTGTTGTCGCTTATTTAAAATTGTCTTATTTCGATATGTTTCGTCGTTGTTTTATAGACTTAGTTTAATTTTCCCATTTATGACAACTTAGAAAAATATAAGCAACTGATTGCTGTGTGGACATTGAGATAGAAATTTCTAGTCACTGAATCCCTAAACCTGAGTAAATATAAGCTGATGACATCATTCTAGAAAGAATTCATAACGATGACATACTGTAAGTAGCTTGCTGTAATACTGGCCTGCTGGTATAGTGGTTATTGTCCTGGTGCCACTCAGATGTGGCAGGTTTGCGTGTCCCCCAGGGCGATGAAAAATCACTGGCTCTGTATCATGATCAGTTACTACTGCAGTGTGGGGTCTGCGGTGGGAGGACGAAAGCAACATTCTTTGGAAGCTTGAATTTCAAGTCAATGAGACCCCTTTGTGCTTGTTCTATGTGAATAGGTTTCATCTACTGAAATAATAAAAAATGATAAGTAGGAAGTATAACATAATTTCAGAAGTAAGTGTTTAACATGCTTATGAACGTATTTATGACGTTTATGAAGGATTTTTCAAAATAAAACGTAATGGAACATGTGAAAGAAATGGCGAGTTGTTAATTCCTCATTTTAAAGGTAGAGATAGCTATAAAGGAAGATAGCTGTTGTGCTGCATTCAATAATAGGAAGGGGCGGATTTTTCCCAGATAATGGCCCTAAGGGTTTTAATCCGGTATGCATGCCCCTTTGCGGCGAAATGAGGTAATATCGATGCTTGTTTCCTAATTATAAGTAGTACGTATGAGTTTCAGAAGACAGTATTTGTCTACAACAATCAACGTTCTTGGGAATGAAGAAAAAGCTTACTGTGTTATAACACCAAATAATTTTAAAATATTAAAGTCTAGCAATTCCTTTGCTAGAAATGATGAAGGCAGTATTAATTAAAACAATAAGAATATGTTTGATCAAACAAGAGGACGATTACTAATAGATCCTCCCTAACAAATTACACAAGATGATCACTATTTTCTTACAGTACCTACATTTCTAGTTTGATTATGGGGGGTGGGGAGCATACTGATATTTCTTAGTGACTTACAGGAGTTCCAGGTTAAAATGACCAAACGAGCATAAAGAATGATATGCTTATTCTTGTCAAGTTGCTTTTTTTTATCCTTTTTGTTATGGTCTTACTAGACATTTTTGCCATAATTTTACTTTTCACTCAATCCATGGGGTTGGCGATGGTATATTTCTCAAAACAACATGTAGCAATTTCTTTCGTTCGATCATTCACGTAACAGATTTCTGGCAGCTTAGGCCACTCAGATTTACGAAAAAAAAAATATATGTAGTAGATAGTATATTAAGTCCCTACGCTCGCTTGTTCTTTCCAGCTGCCATTTCCTTGTATTACTTAAGATAGATTCTGTCTGTCATTTTTTAACAAGTAAAAGTAGTTTGGGAGATTTTTTGAAGGATCTTATGAGGCAACCATTCATGTTGACATCGTACAAATTAGGTAATTTCCACGCGCTTCTAAGGATGTCGCTTGCCATTTCTCTCATAAATTTAGTGCTTAACCTTGTGCGTCGTAATTCCCAATTCCCATATATATATATATATATATATATATATATATATATATATATATATATATATATATATATATATATATATATATATATATATATATTTAGAGCATAGAGCACAATTTCTCACGGATACTTGTTCATTGTTAACCAGCTTTTTTGAAATTGCTTCATATTTCCTAGTTATTTTCTTCACTTCATTGCTCAGGTTACTAATGACACATATTCGGGTTCTTCCAGCATTTATACACGCGACAACTGTTTCGTCAACCTATACATATTGACATTAGAAATTAGTTATCATAAGTTAAAAATCAGTTATTATATACAAGGTTGAAGAGTGCCTCCTACACGAGGGCAAGGATCTTTCTGCCTCGTGTTAGATGTTAAGGTTGGGTCGTTCTGATATCAATAAACGGTTGTAGTTGACTTCCTTGTGTATGATTTTGGTATTCGTGAGAAGTTCTTGTAAGGATGGTTTTTCATTGTGGGTGTCTACGAAGTGCTGGAGAATGGCGCCTTGATTTGTATGGGCCTACATGCGTCGTTTCAGTGTAGTGGTTGAGTGTCCAATATAGCAATTTTTTGGGGGACTGACATTGCTTGTCAGCTTAGACAATATGTTGTTTTTGATTAAGCTGACCTTGTGTCAGCCGTAATTACAAATATGAACCTGCATGCGTTTTGTGACGTCATGAGGACGGACAGGTAGTACAGTTGCCAAAGACCTAATTTTAAATATTTACAAAAGACTATGATGACAAATAAAATAAAATAAATATGTTAATATTAGAAATTAGTTATCATAAGTTGAAAATAAGCTATTATATACACATTATACATGAATATATATTAATTAGACATGCTTAATTTATTGAATGTCATCGTGCGCTTCTGTCCGCGTGTGGCGGTCTTGCTCCACGCGGTTGAAGGGTGCCTCCTACATGAGGGCAAGGATCTCTCTGCCTCGTGTTAGATGTTAAGGTTGGGTCGTTCTGATATCAATAAATGGTTGTAGTTGCCTTCCTTGTGTATGATTTTGGTATTCGTGAGAAGTTCTTGCAAGGATGGTTTTTGATTGTGGGTGTCTACGAAGTGCTGGTGAATGGAGCCTGAAAATGGGCCTGCATTCGTCGTATCAGTGTCAGCTTACGCAAATTTCCATACTAAATCATATTCAAACTCTTTCTCCGTCGAAGGGGCTGTACGAAGAAAGAGGTAGAATCTGATGTAGTATGCAAGGTTGTCTAAGCTGACAAGGAATGTCAGTCCCCCCAAAAATTGCTATATTGGACACTCAACCACTACACTGAAACGACGCATGTAGGCCCATACAAATCAAGGCGCCATTCTCCAGCACTTCGTAGACACCCACAATGAAAAACCATCCTTGCAAGAACTTCTCACGAATACCAGAATCATACACAAGGAAGGCAACTACAACCATTTATTGATATCAGAACGACCCAACCTTAACATCTAACACGAGGCAGAGAGATCCTTGCCCTCATGTAGGAGGCACCCTTCAACCGCGTGGAGCAAGACCGCCACACGCGGACAGAAGCGCACGATGACATTCAATAAATTAAGCATGTCTAATTAATATATATTCATGTATGATGTGTATATAATAGCTTATTTTCAACTTATGATAACTAATTTCTAATATTAACATATTTATTTTATTTTATTTGTCATCATAGTCTTTTGTAAATATTTAAAATTAGGTCTTTGGCAACTGTACTACCTGTCCGTCCTCATGACGTCACAAAACGCATGCAGGTTCATATTTGTATTTACGGGCTGCTCGGTGAGCAAGAGCCCGTGCTGGCACAAGATCAGCTTAATCAAAAACAACAACATATTTGTATCTTACGGGCTGCTCTACGAGCAAGAGCCCGTGCTGGCACACATATTTGTATCAGTACGCTTGCTAACGTCAATATGTATAGGTTGACGAAACAGTTGTCTCGTGTATAAATGCTGGAGTAAATGGAAGAAACACATTACCTGAATGTGTCCATTAGTAACCTGAACAATGAAGTGAGGAAAATAACCAGGAAATATGAAGCAATTAAAAAAATTGATTATCAATTAAAAAGCCATTCTATTCAATGTATGATTTACATATATATATATATATATATTATATATATATATATATATATATATATATATATATATATATATATATATATATATATATAAATATGTATATATATATATATATATATATATATATATATATATATATATATATATATATCAGAGAGAATAAACCACCAAGAAAAATCTCAAGGTCAGTGGGTAGAACAGCGACTAATCAATGAAGGGAGCAAGAGGGGCTTTAATTACCGCGACAGGGAACCACCCCATTCACTAACCCCATAAGCAATGGACTCACACCCGTTTATATCACTTCTTAACTTTTTCTTAACATATAAAAACGTTTTGTTATCAGTTAATAATGATACTCTTGTGCTTTTCGTGTTCGTATTATTAGTATTTTTTAAAGTAAAAATAACTGAATATATCAAGAAATGTTTACTACGGATGTACTGGCAAGAAGTCCAAAACAAAGTTTTATTGCTCTCAAATGAGATGATTGACATAATATAAAAACGGACACTGGCGCATTTAGACAAATATATTAATTTTACTGCGTAGGAAGAAGCTCCAAAAATGCCAATGATTAGAAATAGTACGTAGAATTACCCAATGTAGCCGGTTAGCATTTAAACTTTAAATCTAGATCGAAGACGGTCCGAGGATTCTTGAAAACACAAGAAAAATTGGTATATTACAAAAGGCATTTCATTACATTCCATTGGTTGTCAGGATCCAAGTCTCGATTTGGAGAAAATCCTGTTCTTCTAGATTAAGGCAAATTACAGACACCAGGAAAACTCAGAAAACGCTATGCAATATAAGTAGTGTAGGCAGATGACAAATGCAAGAAAAACATAAGTATAAGAAAAAATACACCGATTATCCCAGACAATCGACGTATTCAAGTAGACATATCATGTGACATTTAAGGTGATAGTTTTGTTTTTAAATTCGGTTTCCTTAAAAGATGTGTTCACTCTTTTTGAGGAGAGAAGGCTGGAAAGATCTGGTGACCAGCAAGGATTCCATAATTCTTGTTTTGGTGTAATTAGGGCTTTACATCAGATTCCTAGAATAAGCATTCTTTAGCGTCGTTGCAACTTTGGTTTCAGCTTTCTTTAGGTCTGAACTTGGATTGTAGTCAGGTGTAGTATGAGAATACTTTCCAGGTATTATTCTAGTGACTGCCCTCTCTCTAGATGCGCATGGCATAGCATGTCTCACTGTTAATCGTTGTTATAATGTAGAATCAAAGAGCTAAACTTTTCAAATCAACCAGTTTCCCGTAGGCTGGTCCGACGGTACACCTCACACCGTGTACTGTAGACATTACTAAAGTTTGTTCGCAAAGACCTTTCGGCCCCTAACCCCTTTCATTCATTTTACTGTACCTCCATTCATATTCTGTTTTTTCCAACTTCCAATCCACCCTCTCCTAACAATTGTTTCGTAGTGCAACTGCGAGGTTTTCCTCCTGTTACACCTTTCAGATTTACCTATTCTTAATTTGCCATCCAACTCTGAATAACCTCATATGTCCCCGAACGTTCAAAATTACCTTGATTTATAACATCATGAACCTGCAGTTTTTCTTTATTACTTTAATAAAGACAAATAACGACAGAACATGACAGAAACTGGTGAAGGATCTGCATTGATTAGAGACAATACAATGGCATTAAATAGCTTTAACAAAATGACTTTCGAAAACTATTTTTGTTTTCTTGCAGATCCCGATTTATTGAAATTATCAAGGAATTGAACACCACAAACGCGATAACATATTTATATTTACTTTTTTTTCTTAACAAATTTTCATTCTTACTGTTACACTTCCGGAAGGAATTTTGAATTATTTCCGTCTACATTATATATAAACAAACCCAGCACTAATAGGAATGTAAAATCTATCTTTTTATTTGATGAACATTAGCCAAATGTTCTAACCATGGTCACATTCGTAGTAAAATTCTTGAATGATAGTGATTAATAAGTCTTAAACAATCTCTGCTATCAAACATCTAGCACAGAGTACAGATAGTAAAGATTTTTTTTTCTGAAAATTACGTAAGGAGGAAAAGTAGTGAAAGGTAATTTGTCTATTGTTAGGTAAAGGACAGGTATGGTTAGGGTTAGGGCTACTGAATAATGGCGGGAATTTCTATAATGTTCATGTATATATAACTTGTATGCATAAAAATAGCGCGCACACACACACACACACACACACACATATATATATACATATATATGTGTGTGTGCGTGCGTGCGCGCGTGTGAGTGTATGTGTGTGATAGTGACACTACCAATGGTCTTTAAGTCTAAGTTCATCCCTTGTAGGATTGGTGTGTGAAGGCAACATGTAAAAATAACAAAAAATTACAGATATTAGTATCTAATCCATAGTTTTCCAGGTTGGTGAGATGAATATTCCCGATGCCCTTAAGTCCAAGTAATCGAAAGCAATAGATATGTGTACCTAATGCACAGTTTTCAAGGTCGCTGAGATGAATAGTGGCACTCCTGATGCCCTTTAAGTCCAAGTTCAGCTCTGATAGGAAGTAGGGTGAGAAGGGGGTTACATGTAAAAGTACACTAAAATGAAAGATGTTAGTGTCTAATCCGTAGTTTTTGAGGTTGATGGGATGAATAGAGACAATACCCCCCCCCCCCCCTCCCTCCCATCCCCATCCTTGCTATTAAAGTCGAAGGGGATGACATGTAAAAATAACAGAAAATGACAGATATTAGTGTCTAGTCCATAGTTTTTGAGGTCACTGACATGAATAGTAACACTCCCTATGCCCTTTATGTCCAAGATCAGCCCTGATGAGAAGGGGGTAAAAATATAATGTAAAAAATGACAGAAATTAGTCTCTTATCCATACTTTTCGAGGTTGCTGGGATGAATGGAGACACTCATGATGCCCTTAAAGTCAAAGTTCAGTCCCATAGGATTGGGGGTGAGAAGTGGTGGAATTATAAAATGTCAAGAATGCTGGACAAGGTAACTGAAGCAACTATTTCAAAAGGGAAGGGAGAGTGAGAGAAAGAGTAGGAAGGGTGTTGAGAGAGAGAGAGAGAGAGAGAGAGAGAGAGAGAGAGTTTACTGGTTGTTGTTTTCATTCATAGTTTTCCCAGCAGGGCTGGATTAGTTATCTATATATATAATATATATATATATATATATATATATATATATATATATATAGACTATATATATATATAGTATATATATATAGATATATATAGATATATATATATATATATATATATAATATATATATATATATATATATATATATATATATATATATATATATATATATATATATATATATATATATATATATATATATATATCTATATATATATATATATATATATATATATATATATATATATATATATATATATATATATATAAAACGCTCAATCTGAGGGAGAGAGATTAATGTTAATGTATATATATATATATATATATCATAATATTCACATGTAAAATGTATAAAGTATGATTTTTCAAGATTATTTGTAATTGTCGTAAGATTTTTTTTTAATTTTTTGCTATAGAGTCTTGCTTTTAACTGAAGAGAGAACTCATGATTTATTGAGGGACGGGAAACCCTAAGTGTTAATATATATATATATATATATATATATATATATATATATATATAGTATATATATATATATATATATATGCGTTTTGATTAGAGGAAATATATATATATATATATATACATATATTATTATATATATATATATATATATATATATATATATATATATATATTATATATTATATATATATATATATATATATATATATATTATATATATATATATATATATATATATATATATATATAGTATATATTATATACTATATGTATATAATAACATATATATTAATATATATATATATATATATATATATATATATATATATATATACATATATACATATATATATATATATATATACTATATATATATATATATATTATATATTATAATTATATATATATATATACATATATATTATATATATAATATATATATATATATATATATATAGTATATATATACGAACACGTTTGCATATGAGAGCCACCAATGACTTAATACAGGAACTGGGTTTCTAAAATTGTTAACCATAGAATGTATAAGTGTATAATATAACTTTATAGTTGTTAATTTCTAGCCTCGTCCTTGAAACTTTGTTAAGAGATTATATTGTAAATTTCAGGATGAGTTCAAGGGCATTACGCCTTAAATAATTAAAGTAATTCCACTTTTCTCCTGTAACTTATTCATTCCTCTTCCATCGCTAAATATCTAAGTCCTTTGAGTTCACGAAATCTCGTCTCGAACCATTAAATGCCAATTGATTCTATTTTCGGATCCACGTTCTAATCAAGCGATTGAGAGAACGCTCAAAATACTCAAAATACTCAAAGGTCATTTCGAGTCTGCCTTCCATTTTCTTCAAAGACTGCCAATTAACTTTAAATGAAAAGCTAGTTTGTCCATACCAATCGGTCTTTTCCTATTTAAACAATGAAAAGGAGAATATATAATTTCAAATTTCATTTCGTCAAAGACTCACTAAGAAGGTGAAAATCTTCAGTAAATATCAA
>NC_061107.1:135042779-135047779 GCF_015104395.2 Macrobrachium nipponense | reverse complement strand
AATTGTCAAGTACACTGTTAGTTAATGAAGAAAATTAGATTCCAGATAAATTATACTTCTTCGAAATGGAAAAGTCCTGTTTTTTTTCATAAATAGAAAATGGGATGCAACAGCTTTGCTATCAATTAAAATTTCATCTACTGAATGATCAAAGATTATGATGTACATACATACATACATACAAATGCATACACACGTATATATATACATACATACATATATATATGCATACATACAGATATATGTATAAATGAATGTATGTATGTATTTGTGCATAACTGAATAGCGAAAGTATAGAACTTAATGCATATGTAAATAAAGTGAAAATTCACTTTGGAAAGAAAGGATGGAGGTCTGCAAGGCCTTTCGACTTCTTGTCGTTTACTTAGCAGACTGCTAAGTAAAGCACAAGTAGTCGAAAGGTCTTGCATAAACTCCAGCTTTGCTCTTTTCCTCGTGGATTTTGTCTTTATATATATATATATATATATATATATATATATATATATAGTATATATATATATATATTATATATATATATATATATATTTCTACGTTTATTGATCTCTTCGTCTACCCAGCATTTAAGTCATTATTTTGATGTAAAACGGCAGCCATATTCCTCCAAATACCAGCTGATTTAGGCGGGAAACCAAAGCTAGCCGGCCAGAGTTAGGCATTTCCTTTTGGAATGGGGGAGGATATAGTCTCTTGTCAGCTTTAGGGGCGTATCCCAAAGGGAAGGATGTAGGCAGACTGGTACTTCTTAGGTCTATATCTTAAGCTCTTTTTCCTGTGAACCCTCTGCTGTCTGTATGTTCTGTTTCCAGGATTGCCCTGCTCGTGGGGGGTTAAGCTGACCCCCAACACCCATGAAAAACACCTGGATTCGGCCCAGTCAGCTCCAGTCGTGACCTCGGACGGATGTCCGCCACGATCCTTCCACACTTAAGCCTAACGGCGCTACTGGCGCGCCAAGAGACCCAGACCTGAGACAAAGCCGACGCCACATTTTCTACAAAGGTCCACACTGATCATGGCATCCAGGTACGTCTTGTGAAGCAGCATATTGCCAGTTCCTTACATCCTATTGTCTATTTGCTCCACATTTTCCCAATTCAAACTTCTAAATCAAAAAGAACTCATCCCTTTGTTTCCTCCCACTGCCTCATGGCCGCATGCTTCCCCTTGTGTGATCGTCCCAGACAAATGAAGTCTTCAGGGTATACCTCAGTGAAACATTAGAGTTCCTTTGCCCCAGTGTTAGAGAACTGAATAATCGTAACTTGTGCAAGAAGTCCTTTTTCTTTTATCTTGTCTAATCTGGGATCTTTTTCCAGATTCCCTGAGTCACGTGTCAAGTCTGTCGGCCCACAAGTGTTGCATTATCGCAAGATATCGAAACCCAGCTTTCATTACGTGAATCACATTTTAGCCAGCTATCCATTTGTGAGAGACATATGGGTCCCAACGTGTGGACACACTGCATTTACTTTTCTCCAGGCCAGTAAGGGCCTCTTGTAAATAAATAGATGTAAAGTAATTAGCTGAGTTTCTGGCGACCTTCTCCTCTAGAGTAAATTATCACTGTAAATCCTTTTTACGGTAAGTTCAAGTAATTCATTCTAGTTTTCCCTCAATTATTCCTGTTTACGTATTGGAGTCCTTTCAAGGCCGGCTTCATACGTAACAATATATTATATATATATATATATGCTCACACACATAGACACACATGTATATATATATATATATATATATATATATATATATATATATATATATATATATATATATATATATATATATATATATATATATATATATATATATATATATATATATATATATATATATATATATATATATATATATATATATATATAATATATATATATATATATATATATATATATATATATATATATATACATATATATATATGCATATATATATATATATATATATATATATATATATATATATATATATATATATATATATATATATATATATATATATATATATATATATATATATATAAATATATATATATATATATATATATATAATAATATATATATATATTATAAAAATATAAATATATATATATATATATATATATATTATATATATATATATATATATATATAATATATATATATATGTATATTTATATATAATATATAATATATATATATATATATATATATATATATATATATATTATATATATATACATAGGGGATGACTGTAAAAAATGTTCTGTAACAACAGAATTCCATCTAATAAAAGGAGCCCATAAAAACACCAAAATGTAGAGAGAAAAGTACTATATTTCAGAGACTGCTGTCTCTCTCTTCAGGTATATGAATGAGAAAAGTTTACAGAAAAGGTGGTATTTATACCAAGAGATCCGTCCACAAGTAAGCCAATTTAGGTCACCCCCGCTGATAATCTTCCTTTAATCTTCTTAAGCTTTGGTTGAATGAAAACCTCGTCGATGACATCTGAAATCCACGCGCCTTTTGAGATGTTCATTACCTACCTGCTTCCTTTTATTAAGGCCGATTCCATCATTTGACTCTTGTACCTTCAGTTGCTGCTATAAATTACACGTGCCAAATTCCAGTTTATTCTATGGTTATGTTCATTTATATGGTTGAACATAGCCGAGTTCTGCTGTCCATACTTAACTGACCGTTTGTGTTGTATTAATCTCTGGGGAAGTGATTTACCTGTAAATCCGATGTAAGATTGGTCACAGTCCTGGCATGGGATCTCATAGACCCCAGTGTCCTTGGGAGATGTCTTTTGTTGGACGTTAATCAGGGATTTGGCTAAGGTGTTTGGGTAGGTAAATGCAAAAGGGTTGGATTTCCCAAGGGTGTGGGTTACTCTCTTATTCGTCTCCAGGTGAGGAATTTTTATTCTATTGTTGGGTGTGTCTCTGGTCTTGTCTTTAGGGAGTCGGTAGAAAATTACGTTTGTTTTTTGAATTGCTTTCTCAATTATATGGTCAGGATACTTTAAAGACGAAAGTTGCTTGCGAATTAGTTCAAATTCTTTTTCCAGGAAATCTGGGGAACAAATTCATAAGGCTCTTAAGAATAGGTTGCTAGCTACACCTATCTTGATAGTAATGTCGTGATAGCTAAAGTAGTGAATATATGAAAGTGAGAATGTTGGTTTTCTGTATATGGTAAATTTGTATTCTGTCGTGTCTCTGATTATTAAAACATCAAGAAAAGGAATTTTGTTGTCTGTTTCCCATTCAACTTTAAATTTGATGCTGGGCACTAATGCGTTTAATTTTGAGAGGAATTCATTAAAATTACCCCACCTATTATCCCAAAATGTTAGGATATCATCCACGTATCTCATCCACAGCATGTTTTTGGGTTTTATTGCATTTATTACTGTAGTTTCAAAGTATTCCATGTACAGATTGGCTAAAACAGAACTTAAAGGACTACCCATACTACACCCGAATTTTTGCTTGTAGAATGATTCCCCGAATGAAAATACGTTATTAGATGCACATAATTCAACTAACTTTATTATTTTGTCAAGCGCCAATGGGAAATGATCTGAATAGGGGATAATTTTTCCCTTAAAAACTGAAGAACGTCCTGTACTGGTACTTTTGTGAATAGGGAGTCTACGTCAAGGCTTAAAAGTTTTATGTTATGAAGTGGTATATGTGCTTCTCTGAATTTGTGACAAAAATCTTCCGAATGTTTAATGTGACTGGGAGAAAAAGTGCCTAAAAAAGGAGAAAGGAGGCCAGCTAACCATTTAGAAATTTTGTAATTGAAAGCTCCAGCGCATGAAACGATGGGTCTGAATGGAAGATTGTCTTTGTGAGTTTTGGGAAGGCCATAAAAGTAGGGTAATTTAGGATTAATTACTTTAAATTTCTCTAATAGTTCAATACTCTTTTTGTCTTGGCCAATTAATCTTACTTTCCGAAAAAATTCTGTGGGAACGTTTTGGAGGGGATTTTTCGTCAGTTTTTCGTATGTGTTTGTGTCGCTAAGGAGCTGGTTGATTTTGTCGAGGTAGAAGTCTTTGTCCATTATTACGATTTTGCCGTCTTTGTCGGATCTACTTATTATAACATCTAACTTTTTTAGCGAGTGGATGGCTATCATGAATCTGCGGGGAACAGGATATTTCTTATGAAGGTCAGTTAAAGCATTTAGTAACACTCCTTTTAAACATATCTCTTCACGGCTGTAATTTTTGTCAGATATGAATTTATCAAAAGCCACTATGAAGTCGGCTATTTTCAACCATATAAATGAACATAACCATAGAATAAACTGGAATTTGTCACGTGTAATTTATAGCAGCAACTGCCGGTACAAGAGTCAAATGATGGAATCGGCCTTAATAAAAGAGAAGCAGGTAATGAACATCTCAAAAGGCGCGTGGATTTCAGATGTCATCGACAAGGTTTTCATTCAACCAACGCTTAAGAAGATTAAAGGAAGATTATCAGCGGGGGTGACCTAAATTGGCTTACTTGTGGATGGATCTCTTGGTATAAATACCACCTTTTCTGTAAACTTTTCTCATTCATATACCTGAAGAGAGAGACAGCAGTCTCTGAAATATAGTACTTTTCTCTACATTTTGGTGTTTTTATGGGCTCCTTTTATTATATATATATATATATATATATATCTATATATATATATATATATATATATATATATATATATATATATATATATATTTATTATTTATTTATGTGTGTGTGTGTGTGTGTGAAATGTTCTATTAAGGAAAAGTGAAATGAATGGTGCAAATAAGAACGTTACGGTATAAAACATAAAAAATTTATATTTACATACTAAGGTTGCAGACAGTATAAAAATGATTACGAGAGGATTAAAATAGTTAAGAGGGGGAATTTGTATGTGGTGTAATAGTCCGTAGACGGTTTGTCATGAGCTAATTTATTTTTTACGCATAAACTTGTGGATATTTCTTCT
>NC_061107.1:135025279-135037779 GCF_015104395.2 Macrobrachium nipponense | reverse complement strand
CTTTTTACAAAGTATGTAGTGTGTTAAAGATAACCATATGCAACAGATAAACTTAAAACTAGAAACTTCATTACACTTAAAAACTCAATCCACACATTTTACAGCTTAATAAATCAGAATTTAAACTGAATTTAAAAGGAAAAACTCAAGACGCATCTTTAATGGTAAAAGAAAAAAATACACTAGAATAAACATAACCTACAAACTGAACAGGAAGGCGGACAAATAATACCAAACTAACACGTTGTGCTATGGACAACGTGTTAGTTTGGTATGGTTGACAATTTAGTGTAGTTACTACTCATGATTTTGAGGCTTTCCAAGAGAAGCAGTCTTCCATGCTAGTGCTTGGATTGGCCAACGATTTTCAATGCGTCATATTCTACTCTCTAACCTTTTGCATGGTGTTTTATATTAGAAAGCACTGAATTAGACAATATCAACCCGTAATCATATACGACTCATAGTTGCACTCACATATTCGACTCCCTACGTCATCAATGGACAGGCGATCCTTGAAAGACAACAAAGGATATTTGGAAATAATTTTTGATGTAAAGACCCATTTTGTTTTTAAATGATTTTAGCAAACTGTTCAGTAGAATTTTCGTGGTAAAACAAAAAGCTTGGATATGTGGTGAGTTTAGATGCATTATATTTAGGTATCAAGGGCGCATAACTTTTCTCAAGAACTTTCTTAACAATCTTAAGCACTAGACGGGGAGGGAAACCGCTATTAAAAATGTATTGCTTCAAGAAGAAAACCTCAGAATGAAAAGATAGCCAATTAGGACTTAAAGATAGTGTCCGATGTACAGGGTATGAATGGAGTTAATTTTTTAAATTTATAAGACGATAACTAAAAAAATTCGAGTCGAACCTAGTAAATCTTTTTTCCTAAAGATAATAATATCATAAGTCCCATTATATGCAGTCACTAGAACGTCAAGGAAAGCCAACTTTCCCTTTTGCTCCTTTTCAGTGTTGAAATAAATGTTTTAAAGAAAGTTGTTGGCATGGTTTGAAAATATATTTCAGCTTCGCAGTCATTTCTGTAGAATGAATGTGTTGCCTATCTACCTGGCGTAAAATAAGGGCCAGAAAGACAAGGGGCGCTCCATTATGTGCTCCTCTAGGAAGAACATGACAATATTGGCAGAGGTGGGGCTGAAAGCAGACCCCATCGCCATCCCATCGCCCTGTTTAAAAAGTAGGTTATTAAAAAAAACAAAGGCCGTGTCCATCACGGCCAATTCCAAAAATGTTTTAAAGATTCCATAATTAAAATTACAATAAATAAAGTGAGGGGTAGGGGAAAATTTTTATTAAAATTAGATCAATGGTCTCCCTCACAGGAGAGTTAGTAGAGGGATTCTATATCTGCAATAACCATATGTAGGTCTGAATCCTGTGAGAGGACCTTCCTTGTAAAATCTTTGGAATTTCTAAGGGTATATTCCTATCGATTCAACAGCCCCAATGAAGATATCAGAAACTTTACAAGCTTGTGGTTAGGAGCATTGTGGGAGGCTAGGATAGGCCGGGGAGGGACACCTTATTTGTGGATCTTAAGAAGGCCACACAGAACACCAAGTAAAGGTCAGCTGGAAAACAGATCATCATAAATTTTCTCATTAAATTATACCTTCGGTTCTGAGAGATTATGAAAACCTATTTTCTATGCGGAACATTTCTTGATAGATGGGTTGTCCAATTTTGGTAAATTTACTGGGATCATAAAGCATGCTGTTAATTAAATTTAGATAATCAGATTTATCTGAATAACTACCCCTCTACCCTTATCTGGCCTAACCATATTCTTAAGGAGTTCATAATCGTCTCTCTTAAAAAAAAAAAAGAGAGAAAAAAAGGAGCCTAGTTAGTTTTCAATTTGACAAAATTATTACGAGAAATTACAATTAGTTCATTTTGCAAGCGTGAGATATCTATACATATATCAGGTATTTTAATACGAAAGAAATCACCTCTCCAACAAGAGAGAGAGAGAGAGAGAGAGAGTAGGAGAGACGACAACAAGAGGAGAGAGAGAGAGAGAGAGAGAGGACGAGAGAGAGAAGAGAGAGAGAGAGAGAGAGAGAGAGAGAGAGAGAGAGAGTTTATAATTAGGCAAGCAGAATTCTAACCCGTAGGCAAGCAGGAATTTATACCATTCAGAAAATAGTTATGTGAGTAATTAATAACAGTATTATGGTAATTATGGAATTTAGGAAATAAGATACCCAGCTGGGCCAATTTTTGGCCTGTGTGTGTTGTATACCATTTACGAAACCCTGAATATCTATGTTAAAAAGACGTATAAAAATAAATCTATAAATAATGGATACATAATCGAGTACCTAAGAACAAATAAGTAAATAACGTTTGTGCAATCAGTCGTATTCCTTGTTTACAGTCAATTTCCTAATTAAGGGGTTCTTTAATGGTATTATCGTTAAGAGCAGAATCATATGGAGATGCCTTATAAACTTTAAATTTGAAAAAAAAAAATAGAATGATATTAATAGCACAAAACAGGAGAAATTTCAAATCCAGGCCAGTTTTTTTCTTTCTGGTACATACTTATCCAATTGCTGGCATCTCCGTGAAAGGTGACATCCATAACGAGAAATAATTGATATTGAGATGTGGTTTGTTCGCCAGATCGAAGTTTGAAGATAAATTGAAAAGCTTGAAAAGGGATCTTCACAGAAATAGTGAAGTAGAGCGGAGATGTCACAGAAAGGACACAAATGATAAGCCACGCATCCAAAGACACAAAACTAGGCAGAGCAAGAGCGGAGGAACTCACAGAATCCGTCTATATATTACATTATTAGTCTTAGTCGACGTTTCTTGTATCGTGGTCATACATCAGGATATCTAAAATGATAAAATTTACAATAGTAAGTAAATTTTCAGTATTAGAGGCAGGCTTAATATAAGCCAACCAATTTGCAATTGTTCGTTTTTTTTTAACAGTCCAGAGGTTCACACCAGGCCTTATACTCCCATAGCATTCCTTAGGCCGCTGATCTCCACCAACAAACCAACCTTTATTTATAAGCTAAAAATGGAAGAAAGCAACACGCTCTAACGTATTTTCTAATACTAGATATTTTGTTTATTAATTTTGAAAGTTAGAAATATGACTTACCCCAAGACGAAAATAAGTTTACAAGACAAATTTGAAAAGTGCACTCAGCTGAAAACGCTATTCTATTAAAAAAAGAATAGTATTGTTTATAATACGAAAATTAGTACCTTATATCAGGAGAAATAATCTCAGAGACTTAAATCTGTGCAATATGATGGCAGTTCTAAAGCTTCCCTAACAAGCCAGAATTAAGATCGTAGAATATGAAGACAGTCATATTTACTAATGTATAAAGCGAAAGAGATTCCATCTAAAATTCAGGACGGTGCGTTTTCCAAATCCTAAACTGTTTATTCTGAAATATAAAAATGTACAATCTTTTACAATTATGTAACGCATATCACTTCAGCTTTTTTCCTATGGCTGAACGTAAGGTCACCTGCAGTCGGGGCATTACAAAAAAAAAAAAAAAAAAAAAAAAAAAAAAAAAAAAAAAAAACTGAAATCTAAGTTGTGAATTGTGCGGGAATAAAGTGTACTTTATCGACCCGCCATGAGAGCCTTACTTGCATTTGATGACAAATGTTGAAAGTCGCTTCCGTTGCAATACAAAAACGATATTCAGGTACCACTGCAATAATTCCTATCCATCAAACAACATCATATTCCACTGAAAGACAGAACTCACAACCGAAATGCAGAAATTTCAATAGAATGAAGTGCTTATTAGGTATTACATACCTAATAAGCACTTCATTCTATCAAAGAATAAAAATCTCCCATTTTACTAGAGACGACGTAGGAGACATCGAAAAATGATTTTATATACAATGAGAAAATCAATATGGCATCTATAGAACACTGATTAAATTCTATGGCTAACTGAAGACCTTAGGAAATGTTTTAGGAATTCAGATGCCTGGAAAGGTACTTATTGAATTTCATCAAGACGTAAGCAACAAAGTAATAGTAGTTTTCAGCACTCGTTGCATTGACAAAGAAAATGACAAAGAAAATCGAACGGCTTTGGCTAGAGAAATTTAGTCGACAAGTATATAGCTTACATACATTATCTTCCTATAAAAATAAAGAACCCCTTCCCTCAAATAAAACGTCCAAAGTTTCAGTTCTCTTTTCGGCCATGCAAATGAAATAAATATAACGTAAATAAAAACACCAGACAGAGACGGGCATAAGTACGTTGATTTTAATTCATATATCAGTTTAATTACTCCTGCGCCTTCCTCACGACACTTGTCCTTGTCTCTTGTTCTCCGTTCATTAGCGACTGGAGCTCGGCGGGAAGGCCAAACGGGACCCGGGAGGGACTAGAGGGAGGGACTAGATGAGGTAAAGGTATGTATTAACTGAGCCTAAACGCTCTAATTGTTTCCATATCACGAAGCCACATTTTTATCTTTGTCGGAAATACTAACTACATATATAGATTGTTCCAACATCCTCCTAATTATACAATTAGCAGGGAACGAGAATGTTTCCTGAAGGCTGCGACATTCTTTCGAGATAAAGAATAAGCCCCTACGGATTACTCTTCCGCGTTTCTTTTTACAGAATTTTTGTTTACACTTCAATTCTGAGTTTTATATTTTATTGATCGGTCTAACAATAAGCGGGCGTTATTTTCCGCTATGTTCATTGATTATTGAAAGAAAGGATGCCATAAGTTTTGTAAATAAAGGGATATATGTAGTAGTAGGAAGGAGTTTCAGTCTTATAACCTTGAAAAATTTAAGAGTATTTAGTTCGAGGCATTTAAACATTGTTAGGTATTTCTATAGTGGTCCCTGATGAAGGCAGCAGCAAATTATTGCTGACTAATTGAAACGTAACTCTATATGTATATACATACATATATAATATATATATATATATATATATATATATATATATATATATATATATATATATATATATATGTATATATATATATATATATATATATATATATATATATATATATATATATATATATATATATATATATATATATATATATATATAAATATATATATATATATATATATATATATATATATATATGTATATATATATATATATATATATATATATATATATATATATATATATATATATATATATATATATATATATATATATATATATATATATATATATATATATATATATATATATATATGTGTGTGTGTGTGTGTGTGTGTGTGTGCGTGTGTGCGTGTGTGTGTATATATATATATATATAATAATATATATACACAAATATATTTATAAATATATATATATATATATATATATATATATATATATATATATATATATGAATATTTATCGTTCCCGTCCAACTGGACGGTGGTTCGATCCCATGGGGGTACGAAATTATTATCAACTCAAAAATTCCCCCTCGGTACATATATGAAAATATATCAATTCCGAGGTAGAGCGAATTAGATATTAAAGGACATTTGTAGCTCGAATGATATATATATATATATATATATATATATATATATATATATATATATATATATATATATGATATGTATGTATATATATATATATGTATGTATATATATATATATATATATATATATATATATATATATATATATATATATATATATATATATATATATATATATATCGCACATAATCAAGTACCGCCCTTTATGAAAAACCTCCACTATACATCTAAAATGAACAACGGTAATCAGTTCATTATCCCTACATACACTGTTCTAATTTCATTGTCTTCTAAGCTATTGGGTATTTGAAAAATGAAGGTAGTACGATGTAAGTGCTGGACTCCTTCAATCAGATTTCAGCACATATCTTATTAATACATGATATATCTCAGGTTTTCGTGGGTGATCCAATTAGATAACGGTGCTTGGCTGAGAGTCAAAGTCAACGGAAAGGAGAAAGGTTTGTCCTACCCCACAGTTCCGCAGCTAGGGAATGACTTGGCTCTGCAAGAGCATCCCCAAAGCTATTCCATAATATGGCGTTCAGAATTTGACAGTCAGTTTTGCTGTTGAATTCTAACAAGAAATGAATAGATAAGAATGAAAACTAATGAAATAATCGTTCTGAATGCACAATGATAAAGTATTTTATTCAATTATGATCATTGATACGAAATTTGTTCATTCCAACGGGAGGATGTAATATAAAATAAAGCAGAAATGAATTCAAGCGGCTGTATTCCCGTTATAAAATTTATCATTCATCCCAACCCAGTCGCCGGGTTGGAAACGTTTGCTGTCGGCCAGTGATTACCGAACTGATTGGCAGATGAAGTTTATGAAGAAGGGGTTCTCTCTCTCTCTCTCTCTCTCTCTCTCTCTCTTTATAGGACGGTAAGGAAATGGAATTAGGATGTTTTATAAAACTAAAAACAGTATTCGCGTTTATGCTTTAATTATTGAAACCCGATAACAATAAAAATACAATATGATTCCAATGCTTGGGTACACACCGTCATATATGCATGGAATTATATTATCCAATAATTATAATTAGGACATAATATGTAATTGAAAGCAATGAGCTTGATTTTTTGAAGAGCAGTGATCAATAAACAACTGATAAAAAATTTGAATTGGCAAGGTATATATTTAACTATAATTTATATCGATACCATAGATAACTACCGTATAATATATTATATACTTGGAACAGTTTATGGTGGTCTAAGCTACTATAACAAGAAACCTTACATTAGGGTATTATTTTTTTTCTTTATCGCAGTGAGCAGGCTGAGGACAATATATAAGTGATTGATATGAATGAAATTGCCATTACTCTGAAAAGGCAATGACACCCTCGCAAGTATAATCAATCAGATAGGACAGGTGTTGCAAAATTTGTTGAATGAAATTAGCTTGATATTTGAAAACAGTGTTTTCACTAGAAAAACAAATATGCACAAAAGCATTACATGGAAAAGACATTAATACATAATATATATATATATATATATATAATATATATATATTATATAATATATATATATATTAATTTCATTACTTATGCAATTGTTCTGTGCATTGATACAATTACTAACAGGACCTCTTTACAACTGGATGGTATCAAGCGGAGATAATTTATTAAAAAATGCTATAAGCTTCCCTGGAAAAGCTTGTAATTTTTTTTCTAATAAATGTCTCCGCTTGATGCCATTCAGTTTTAATAAGATCCTGTTGGTTATTATATAAATTAATATATATATATATATATATATATATATATATATATATATATATATATATATATATATATATATTTATGTATAGATACATATATATATATATATATATATAATATATATATATATATATATATATATATATATATATATATTATATATGTACATATATATATATATATATATATATATATATATATATATATATATATATATATATATATATATATATATATATATATGAATAATTATCACATCGAACCGTGATTCATTTATATATCATTCGAGCTACAAATGTCCTTTAATATCTAAATTCACTCTACCTCGGAATTGATATATTTTCATATATGTACCGAAGGGGAAATTTTTAGTTGATAATAATTTCAACTATATATATTATATATTAATATAATATAATATATATATATATATATATTAAATAATAACTATATAATAATATGTATAAATATACATATATATATATATATATATATATATGTATATATATTATATATATATATATATGTATATATAAATATTATATATATATATATATATATATATATATATATATACTATATATATATATAATATTATATATATATATATATATATATATAGTATATGATATATAATACATTAATTCACATGTACATTATTATTATATATATAATATTATATATATATATCCTATTATATATATATTATAATTATTGTGAATAATTATCACATCGCCGGATTCATTTATAATCATTCGAGCTACAAATGTCATTTGTAGGTCGAATGATATATAAATGAATCACGGTTCGATGTGATAATTATTCATAGCAAAGGCTACGTGCTGTCAAACGCTCGAATTAGCTAACATGGTAGACGGGGTTTCATATCGATTCTAATTACGAAAGCACCAAGTTCGAGGGTGATTTGTAAGGTCAGAATCGATATGAACTTATATAGCGTCTCTGTTGGCTGATTGGATAGCGTCACTGTCTGTCCTGATTTCGTCCCCGTTCCATGGGGGGACGAAATTATTATCAACTAAAAAAAAAAAAAAAAAAAAAAAAAATTCCCCTTCGGTACATATATGAAAATATATCAATTCCGAGGTAGTGTGAATTTAGATATTAAAGGACATTTGTAGCTCGAATGATATATATATATATATATATATATATATATATATATATATATATATATATATATATATATATATATATATATATATATATATATATATATATATATATATATATATATATATATATATATAGAGAGAGAGAGAGAGAGAGAGATATATATATATATATATATATATATATATATATATATATATATATATATATATATATATATATAGATATATATATATATATATATAACATATATATATATATATATATATATATATATATATATATAGATAGGTATATATATATATATATCATATATATATATAATATTATATATATATATATATATATATATATATATATATATATACACACATTGACACACACGTGGACTGACTGGTAATAGGTTAGTGTAGGTGAAAGTTCGAATCAGTATTTCGCAATAGTTTTGTCACATGCTATTTATGGAGAATGTAGTGGAAATAGTATATAATAAAGAAGTGTTTGGAGAAAGGAGGGAATGAACACTTAAGAAGACATGGTTAGGTGATGTGGAAAAAGCTGTTGAGTGGAAAGGATTGAACGTGCTTTCAGTGAGTCTGCGATTTAGGTGATAAAAGCTGTCATTATTGTGAAATTCTTCTTCACAATGGTTCGTCTAGAATTCACTTGTTCATTGTGAATGTGGCATTGCTCATTGGCTTTTACTTTATCGGAACTAGTGGGTTAATAGAATATACAAAGCCCTAGCTACGAAGTGAAGTTAATGGGGTTTATAAGTATGCAAAGGAATATGGCCTACCAATATAAAGAGTTCCAGAAATGAAAATGTTATGTCTAATTTTCAATTTAATCTTGATTTATAACCAAAACGGTAGGTTTTAGTAGCAGTTAATAAGATTAATTTCCAATAAAAAAAATCTTTTAATGATACGTAGTCTCTACTTCTTCTAGTTAAAGGAAAATTTGGATTAAATCCATAGGATCCCTGCGACTTTGAGTCTTGTCATCTACTATGAGTGAAGGAGGAAATTAGCAGCAGTGACGTATGGAATCAGATGAATCAGACAAGAAGGAAATTGGATGGATAATAGATATTAGTATTCTCAGTACCGTTAATATTCGGTATTCAGAGCTGAAACGTTGGCATGGCTCTCAATTTTCATAATCACAGACCTAATATCACTCATTCAGTCGCATAGTTATAACGGCCTTCTCTAGAGATGTTTATGAAGCACTTGGAAAAAAATAAAGCACACTTAGCGGTATATTTACCAGAGAACTAATTTTAAAATCTTTCGTTCAATGATTACCAAAACTCCTGAATTTCCATTTTTCCTGGGTGTCCATCAAATGACTGGCATGTTTTTAACCGAAAAATGCATTTCAGTGAATTATAAATAGCTTTTTCAAAATATCTAGGTACTTAAAATAAACATATTTGAGTATTCTTCATTACAGGATTAGTAAATGGAATATCTGGTATTTCATTGTTAATGCCATTTCGAGGAAAAGTCTCCTATTTCATTTTCTTATTAGAATAGTAGCTAGTGGTAAACTAAATATTGGAGGTTGCCAAAACTAAGATTTACGTACTCCACTTCAACAATCCCCCCCCCCCTCAAAAAAAAAAAATGCGTTTCACAATTAGTGAGATAATATTTTATTTATTGCCCATGATCAGTGTTTCTTTAAGACTACAATCGATTATAGGTATGTTAATTTCATCTGCTGTCTATTTATTCGAAATGGCAGAAATGAATGAAGGTATCAAATATTTCCTCTGAAAAGTAAGAATATTCTTTGAGTGTGGAATTTACCTAAATTCGAATAAATGACCTCAGATGTAAACGTCAGCTCATGATAATGGTGTATGCTATAAGTGGTTCTGTTACGTTCCATAAACTTAAAGTACCTTAAAGGAAGATAAACCGAAACAGACCACTCTGACACGATTTATGGAGAGCTATAAATTTTCATCTGCGTTTACAAAGAGAGAAAATCGAAATAATCCTTTCCTAACACCGAAGGAATTCACATCACTGGCTCCTTCGCTCCCTAGAGAGCCATCTGAAAGGCGTTCGTATCTCCCTTTAACATGAAATACACTTACCTTACAAGATGTATGGCTCTTAAATCCCGGAACCTTCTAGTCTCTAAGTTAAGCATTCTTCCTGACTACATAACACTCGTACTTGCTGCACTACTTGACTATATTATTTTCATTTTTTTTTTTTGGTATCCCTTTATGCTACTATTTAGAATACTTCGTTTAGTCCATTTTTTATAGGTGTTCTTACCTATAATATAATTTCTGGTTCTGATCCTTCTTTTGTTCATGGATGCCAGTTCAACTTTATCATTTTTTTTCATTTCTTATCTTTTTGAAAGATAATTTATTTTGTTCGGTTCGATAGTATCTTAAACTATCATCATTTATGTTGGTTTGAAACATTTTCCAATGTGATAAATTTTACGGTCGAAGGTGAGTTATCATTTATAGATACAGGGATTTTTTAATACTAAGGCTTATATATACAGTGGCACACATGTATGTGAAGAGTATTACGTAAATGCTTATTCGGCACGCACACGCGCACACACACACACACACACACACACACACACACACACATATATATATATATATATATATATATATATATATATATATATATATATATATATATATATATATATATATGCACGTGTGTGTGCGTGCATGTATATGTATATATATATATATATATATATATATATATATATATATAATATATATATATATATATATATATATATATAAATATATATATATGTGTGTGTGTGTGTGTGTGTGTGTGTGTGTATGTATAACTGAATCACGAAAAAAGTTAGGAGCGTGATAATTCCATAAATAAAGATATATGGCACGAAGGAAAATAAACGACGGAGTATCCGCGAGACCTTTCGACGTCCAAAAGTCCTTTACTAAGCAGATGACGTTTGGACGTCGAAAGGTCTCGCGGATAATACTCCATCGTTTATTTTCCTTCGTGGCATATATCTTTATATATATATAATATGTATATATATATATTATATAATTATAATATATATATATAAATATATTATATAATATATATATATATATATATATAGATATAATATTAAATACATTATTATTCTAAATATATATATATATATATATATTAGTATATAATATATATATAGTATATATATATATCATTCATAGATATATATATATATATATATATATATATATATATATATATATATATATATATATATATATATATATATATATATATATATAATATATATATATATATATATATATATATATATATATAAGTCATATCATATATGCCACGAAGGAAAATAAACGATGGAGTATCCGCATATATATATATATATATATATATATATAATATATATATATATATATATATATATATATATATATATATATATATATATATATATATATATATATATATATATATATATATATATATATATATATATATATATATAAGTCATATCACATTTCCGTGATTCATATACATATATCGAGCTACAATGTCCTTTAATATCTAATTCGCTCTATCTCGGAATTAATATATTTTCATATATGCTTAACCGAAGGGGAATTTTTTCTCGATAATAGACTTGCCTGGACCGGGGCGCGAACCCATGGAGCCTTTCAAATCCAGGAACGTCAGTGAAGCTTTACCTACTACCTGCTACACCACCTACTACACCACTTGCGGTGGTGTAGTAGGTAAAGCTTCACTGACGTTCCTGGATTTGAAAGGCTCCGTGGGTTCGCGCCCCGGTCCAGGCAAGTCTATTATCGAGAAAAAATTCCCCTTCGGTTAAGCATATATGAAAATATATTAATTCCGAGGCAGAGCGAATTAGATATTAAAGGACATTGCAGCTCGATATATATATATATATATAGATTATATATATATATATAATATATATATATATATATATATATATATTATATATAATAGTAAATAGATAGATAGATAGATAGATATACATATACATACATACATACGTA
>NC_061107.1:135010279-135020279 GCF_015104395.2 Macrobrachium nipponense | reverse complement strand
GTTTTGGCGTGCGATTGTGTATGTGTGTTAGTGTGTGTTTGTGAGTGCGTGTGTGTATGTGTTTGTGCTAGTGTGTGTATGGGTTTTGGTTTGTGCTATGGAAATAGATATTTAATAAAAATTTCATGTCAAATGTAATGCATAAATAATTTATAATGACTTACCAAATATTTCAGTCGAATTATGATGGTTGGGAAAATCCCATAAACAGTTATAAGAATAAA
Organism: Macrobrachium nipponense; assembly: GCF_015104395.2. NCBI lineage: Eukaryota > Metazoa > Arthropoda > Malacostraca > Decapoda > Palaemonidae > Macrobrachium > Macrobrachium nipponense. Next base: position 135,020,055 of record NC_061107.1, on the reverse strand, counting down.
AAGGTATATGTAGAGGTCTCGTATTTAGTTTAGAATAATCTGGCCACAAAAAAAGGCGTAAGAATACTTCATTCTTTTCTCAAGAAGAGGAAATTCACAAAACAAAATCTGTTATTTCCATTAAAGTTACTTTGCAATGATACTGTTTTTTTTTTATTCGCTAAACCTTGATATTCTAAATACAGAACATGTCCATTATCAATAATTGAGTATAATAATAACTACAGTTCACTGTGACAAACGATTTTGTAACATGATAAATAAATAAAAAAAGGAAAACTATTTACCCAAGAAATCGGAAACCACTGTCAAAATTCCGATTTCATATTTGTATATCCCGTCCCTGCGCAGACTTCTAAGTCATGAATCAGGAATGTGTCTCGTAGAAGTAGATTCTTCGACCTTGTTTCCTGGGAAAGAAAGGACCCGGTGTTCGTGTTAAAAAGGGATCTAGTTGTTGACACAAGCTGCTTTTGTTGTTGTTTTAGGTGCAAGATATCCAGGGTGTTAGAATGATACGAATTTTAAGAGGGATTCCGTTGTTCTCAGTATTTTTCTTTCATTTCGTTACTTTTTTGGCTTTTTTTTTTCAAGGGAAGAGCCTCCTGTCGCATGTTGTCATATTTTTAAAGCGCTAGATGGCGGTAGTGCCTACAAAGGCAAACTCGCATCGTGCCTTATGAAATTTCTCAGTTATATGATTTCAAAATTCCAAACGTTAATTTTTATTTCTTTATTTTTTTAGGAAACAGACTTATTCCACATTTGCTCCATAACTATTTGCGGATACGTATACTGTCTCGTTTACTTCTTTCTCTATTGCTTACCATTTTACACACACACAGGCATATATGTGTGTGTGTATGTGTATGTGTAGAATCTACTGGTCACTATTTACCAGGAATCTCCTGGTCATTTTTAGATACATATGTAATTATAATAGCCACAATGCTCCCTTAAATTCTTGAAGCCAAAAGCCCTAAGATATAAGTGCAATAAATTTGAAGCTAAAAAGTCACCAGTAGATTCTATATATATATATATATATATATATATATATATATATATATAATATATATATATATATATAGGAGAGAGAGAGGAGAGAGAGAGAGAGAGAGAGAGAGAGAGAGAGAGAGAGAGAGAGAGAGAGAGAGAGAATCTACTGATCACTTTTTTACAAGATACATGTGAATTGTAATAGCCACAATGCCCTCTTAACTTCTTCAGGCTTTGTAGTGACAAGCGTATCCAAAAAAGAGCAAAGATTTCAAGAAGTTAAGAGGGCATAGTGGCTATTACAATTTCAAATATATAATATATATATATATATATATATATATATATATATATATATATATATATATATATATATATATATATATATGTATGCATATATATATATATATATATATATATATATATATATATATATATATATTACATATATATATATATATATATAATTAATATATATATATATATATATATATATATATATATATATATATATATATATATATATATTATATATATATGTATATATAAAATATATATATTGTTACGTATGAGCCTGGCCTTGAAAGAACTAACAGAAAAAGTTGAGGGAGAACAAAGTGAATTACTTGAACTTACCGTAAAAAAGGATTTAAAGTGAACATTTACTCTAGAGGAAAGGTCCCCAGAAACTCAGCTAGTTACTTTACAGCTATTTATTTACAAGAGGCTGCTTAACAGCCAAGGTTAAGTAAATGCTACTGGTCCCCACGTGGACTTATAATATCTCTCAAGTGGATGATAGCTGCTGGCTCAAAATGGAATTCGTAAAAGCTGGTTTCATAATTTTGCGGTAATGCAACACTTGCGGGCAGACAGACTTGACACGTGACTCAGGGAATCTGGAAAAGGATCCCAGGTTACACAAGATAAAAGGAAAATGACTTTTTTGCACAAATTATGATTAGTCAGTTCTCTAACACTGGGGCAAAGGAACTCTAATGTTTCACTGAGGTATGCAATGATTTCATTTGTCTGGGGCGATCACACAAGGGGAAGCATGTGGCCATGAGGCAGTGAGAGGAAACAAAGGGATGAGTTCTTTTGATATAGAAGTTTGAATTGGGAAAATGGGGAGTAATTAGGCACTAGGATGTAAGGGACTGGCAATATGCTGTTTCACAAGACATACCTGGATGCCATGTTCAGTAAATCTTTGTAGAAATGTGGCGCCCGGCTTTGTTTCAGGTCTGGGTCTCTTGGCGTGTCAGTACGCCGTTAGGCTTAAGTGTGGGAGGCTGGCTGGCTGGACATCCGTCCGAGGTCACGAAATGCAGTCGACTGAGGCAGATCGCAGGTGTCTTGCCTGGGTGTTGGGGGTCAGCTTAACCCCCCACGAGCAGGGCAAATCCTGGAAACAGAACATACAGCCAGCAGAGGGTTCACAGGAAAAAGAGCTTAAGATATAGGCCTAAGAAGTACCAGTCTGCCTACATCCTTCCCTTTGAGATACGTCCCTAAAGCTGACAAAAGACTATATTCTCCCCCATCCCAACAGGAAATGCTTAACTCTGGACGGCTAGCTCTGGTTTCCCGCCCAAATCAGCTGATATTTGGAGTAATATGGCTGCTGTTTTACAAAGCAAAATAATGAATTAATTACTGGGTAGACGAGGAGTTCAATAAACGTAGCAATATATATATAAAATATATATATATATATATATATATATATATATATATATATATATATATATAAATATATATCAGCCTAAAAGCAATAAAAATGATTGTTCACTAGGCTGCGATGGTTGGGATGGGTCTATTCCAGCTCTAATAAATATATCTGGATTCGACAGGTATATGTAAGTACGAGAGGCAATAGCTTATCATCCCTCTCGTGGGTAGGTCGGCAATATTTCTGTATGTCGTTTACTTCGAAAAATGCTGAATCAGAAAACTAGAACCTGTCATTCCTCAGCAGAAATTTGATGTTGAGGTTGCTAAAGTCAGGCAACTTTTCATGACTGCAGCCTACTCTGGTAGCCATTCACAGGTACAAGGACTGTCTCGGTCGTGTTCGGTAGTAAAGTGTTTCACACAATAACTCTGTGGCATAGTTTTTACCGGTACAATATACTATTTGATGTCTGTATTGTTAATTCTAGTCTGCATACCTTCGTTAAGCTTATGGGGGGTATCTCATGTTATAGAGTTAAAGCTCCCATTTTAGGAGTGGATTTAGGATTTAGCAGGGAATGTTTGCTGTGGGTGATATCCAGAAAAGACAAATCTTACCACAGGCACTTCTGAGGAGTCCACAATGGGATTCATGGGTTTTATGGCAGTTTTCCATTTAATGATTTTCAATTTACACTCTAAGTAGGCTTTGGCCATCTGCTTTTAATTAGCGGAACTGCAATAGTTAATAAAACGACTTAAAAAATGGCCAGAAAATGCTGTACACTGCTTTGAAATGAATAGTTGTGAAAATTGGAACAAAGATACTTCTTCTTTAGCCAGCGTAGGTCTATACCAAATTGTATACATTAAGCCATATATATCGATTAAAATGTTAAGTAAACAAGATTTTCCCCTTATGCATAAGTTGCAAACATTACGTATATTCCTAACTTAACGTGAAGTGGTCTTCGTAATTAATAATTAATCATTCTTAGTACTACTTTTACTAACAACAGATCAAATGAACTAGACACAAATTAAACACGCTCATATATACTCAGTTATAAATTGGAACAGGAAATAATCGAAGACAAACAGCCTAAATTCAGTACAACAAATAAATTAAAATGGGCAAAATTCCACGGTCAAACAGAACCTTGGTTCACCAACGAAAATTGAAATAAATATAGTACTATATTTTATTAGAAAAAAATTTTCTCTACTGTTTATCATGCACAATATTTATGTTTTTACATTATTAATCTAATAAATTAATTATAAATATACTTTAAAAAAATTCCCGTATCTTTAACTCAGCGCGAAACACCTTTTTCAGATCTTTTTAGGATCTTTCATAGACCTTTCCTACATTCCTCCCGCAACCATAACAAGAACAACAACAAGAAACAACAACAAAGTTGTTTGTAGGCTTATTCCGGAGTAAGGAAAATTTCAGGTGAATTACCTCGCTATGGGTGAACCCATCACCAATCTCTCTGTATCTGGGACGAGTCTTATACTTTCCAGAAGGGTATTGTTAAAGAAAGAGAGAGAGAGAGAGAGAGAGAGAGAGAGAGAGAGAGAGAGAGAGAGAGAGAGAGATTTAGCCTTCTTATTTTGGAGGTTTCGACAGGGAAAGTGTTTTCTTCGAAATTTTCACAGATAAAATATATGCAAATAATATATTGTCAAATGTAAGATCAATGTTTCATTGGATGGATAGTGACACATTCCATTTGTATTCCTAAATGGAACCTTATCGAGTTTACTTGCTTTCTGCACTTAGGTTACGTTTTGCACTAAAAAAAGAAAAAAAACTGATATGAAATGGAAGCCCAACAGAAAATATTGCATATTTGCTTAATGCTCTCCATCTTAATATTTATTACCTTACCGTGGGTACTACTGAGAGGGCTACATTGAAAATTATACAAAAAATCTTTCAAACTTCGAGTCGGATATAATATTATTTGATTATTTTGGCAAGAAATGTAAGTTTCTTCGTGCCACGTTCATATACTGCTTGGATATTTACTAACCATATTTGTGCTCAAACTTATGTGAGTCACGTTTATTTATAAAGCATTCGGTAGAAATGTTTCTTCTTTACGAGTATTTCATAATGCGTCCAATAAATAATTCCTCATCGAAGTCTCGTGATGTACCGTATTTTCACTTTTATTTTATATGTTTTCTTTATATATTACGTCTTTTGACAGCTTATTTGCGGCATAGCACGTAATATGTTGTGGGACGTCATGTTGATGGTGAGGTATAGTTCTGGCCGAGGTTTTCCCAAGGGAGCTTCTGAACCAGTCCATATTTTTCCCTTCTTTGAAAAAGATTTTTTTTTTCATCTGTAATATCGCCTATTTACTCGTAGGCTACTTAATGATATCTGCTGATCATAATAGACATACTCTTGTAAGTGGCTTTTTCTTTCCCAGAGAATTTGAAGGGTTTTAATTTTACTCTGCATGAGTATGTTTGAGAGGGATTTGATGAAGTCTGGCAGACTTTTTCGAAACGTGAAAAGGCAGACGAAATCATCTCTAAGATGTTGTCATGGAAAGCATTTCACATGTTATACAAGAAGGAAATTTTAGATAGATTAAGTTCTACATAAAACGACATAATTGTTCAGAGCGTCCTTCTTGTATCGTTAGATTAAACCAATAATGCAATCTTTATGAGGTTTACCAAAGCTGAAGCTTAAAGGTCGAAATTCCAAGTTATATAGGAAATATCAGCGTTTATGTCAGTAATTACGAAAATAATGATAATGATAACCGTGAAGTGTTCATTGTGATAACAGACAACTGTGTAATAGATAACTCATGGATTAAAGAAGCAAATAGTAGAACAATAGTGCATCAATAACCATAACGAAAACTCAGAATTACTGGGACATGTAGACTTTTGTCTGATTATCTGGAAGTTATTAAATGAAAAACTGCCTCACAACCAATGAAGCCAGTTACGGACTTCCCCTAGGCGCCCCCGATAAGATTTGTCTTGTATCTGATTATTAAATATTGCAGAGATGAATTCAGTTGTTAAGCTCAGAATCTCGGTTTGCAAAAGTATACTTTTAAACTTATTTAGGTAAAACATCAGTGTCAAATTCTTGCCATTTCTTTGAGAGACTGTTTTTCAGCGTTATTATACAAATACCAGATTAATCTGTAGTAAATCCTTGCATTTCTACTCTATATCACGTGTAAATAGTTCAGAAGAGTCCATGTTTTTATGACTCGTATTATCAAAAGTAAATTATTTTGTAGTTTTACCTTACATTGTATGCGTAATATTTTTGAAGATTTAACATGTCTTCATGGAATTCTTACTTACACACATGAATATATCCGTCTGTGGATATATTCATGTATGGTTAGCTTTTGTTAGTTTGTATTCTCAAGGGAGATGCTTTATATTTCGAATCAACCTAGATCTTATTTATTCCATTAACATACTACATAGGTATTTGCAAGGGAAATTTTATAGGAATTGGGATAAGAGCTTCCAAAAGCTTTTTCTACCATATGTAGTTTTTTCAAATAGGCTGCATTTTGAAGATTTACTAAGCAATTTACGTATATGTAAGTAACCCATATCATGATTTTGTATAACTTACGAGGTGATACAACATTGTCAATAAAGCTAGTAACTACTCATATATAAACGCAAAGCAAAATATTAAGTAAAGATAAATAAATAAAAATGAAACATACGCTGTTTTTTATATGCAGAAAACTGCTCACTCATGGCAACTAAAGAGGCTACATGTACGTAGAATAGCAAAGGAACCAGAGATCCATTAACGGATAAATAAAGAGATAAATGAACTCTTGCATAAAAGAAACATCGTGAGACGACGTATCTCCTCCTATCACGAGGTAACTCACCATAAAGGCATTGTTGGAACACTACCACAAGGTCATTTGGATTCTTATTTTAAATGTTAATTTCTTAAAGAGAAAACGTTTAAAATAAAGACAACAATATGCACAACAACTACTATGGGGAAATAAAATGATAATCATCTACAATTAAGTGTTATTTCATCGCTACAGATTTGACGCGGAGTCGTTCTATCTTCAACATTTATGTATCATTTTGGGAAATCCTACTGAGCGGTTTTCCCCACATCTCTGATTTAGCTAGATGAAATGTCTTAGGCTGTCGATCCAGATTTAGTCAGTGAAATACGATGATCTTATCTTTATTTGGTATCATCACTTTCTCGTGATCTTAAATAAAGTGCGCAATAGTACGTTTACGTAATGCATATTTCTATATATGAACAGGAAATCTTCCGTATATAGCAATATACTACATACATGCTACTGCGGACTTTACTTTTCCATCTTATCTTTGTTACGGAAACGTTTAGAGGTTGTTTCTTGGAGTGTCAATTCAATATCTACTAATCTTGAAAAGTACATAGACGAAATAAACTTCCAAAATATCTTCAGTTGCCCTTGCTTGGAGAACATTTGAACATACGAACGTTATATATACCCGACATGTAATAGTAGCTTTTAATGCTAACAACTTTGAACTTCGACGAACGCGAGAGGGAACAGGAAAAAAGATTCAGAGTGAGGGAATAATCCAGTCGTAAAGTAATGCAGAATATTCCCTTGACAAAGGGTAAAAGGCCAGTGATTGATTGATCTCTCTTAAAGGCATGATTAAGGAAATGTCACTTGCTGGTATGTTATAATTCATACTATTTAAGTTTCAAAGTAGGAGATAGAATATGTTAGAAAACGACTGAAATGACGTGTTTTAATAATAAAGCCTGCCTCAATAGCAAATAGAAAAAACTTGAAACTTCAAGTGGAGACTGTAAGCAATTCAAACAACTGCGTCTGTCTATAAAATGTTTGGGAATAAAGAATAAATAAATCAAAATAACTAAGTTAATTATCTGTTACATTAATACCGTACAACAATGATCAATAACTATTTCTACAGCTAAATAATATAAAGGTTAGAGGTCTACACCCGGCTTCATCACTGCCAAGGTCCTGTTGGCACTTACGTGGCAGCTATTATGAGAAAGGTGATTTACTGTCATAGAGCCGGTCTCATATACAATAGCAACAACAGCTGAGAGAGGGGGATAAAAGAAAATAATACACTCTCCCCACTTCTAATCCATTTTTACGTATAGCTGTGCTACCAGTAAAGTAAAAACAAATGATCATATCCGTTTCCTGGTAGGTAAGAATCAGGACTTCATTAGAGGAAGGTATTTTTCTAATTCGGGTATAAAATGTATTATGACGCTTGACATTACCCTTCCCTCATTAAACAATTCCCAGGAAGTCTTTGTTTGTTAGACAGGAAGGTAGTGATTACACGATTTTTCCAATCGCGGCTCTAGAACTCTTTTCGTCTCAATCAACACTTTTTGTCTGAAATTTCATTTAATTGCTAATGATTTTCTTACGAACTTCTTAAACTACACGGCGAAGACTGCAATGGCTTTTTTCCCCTTCATTTGGTTAATCAAGATGGCGGAGAACAATGAACTTCCAACTGTCCTGTAACTGTCTTCCCCCTGTCTGCCGCCAACCCCTTCTCCCATCCTCGGCTCCAATTGAAAAGTCTCCCCTCCACCCAAAACCCCGTCCCAGCCCCTGCCTCACCCAGCCCCCCTTCATGCGGCTCGTTGAGGCTATATGTGTTGCTTCCAGTAGGTGGAATGAAGCCTGATAGCTGAAAGAAGGAGCGCTTCATCGCGCCAAATACGGCATGATGGATGGCTGTCAGCCGCTACCAATTTACATTAATTGAGATGATTATCTCTTTACTGGTAATGGAGGAAGAGGTCATTATGATTCTATTACCAGATGACCTGATCAAAAGGGAGGGCAAATTTCATATTTCAGACCCTTCCTGTGTTTTTATATTGAAATTCCTTCTCGCTCCTTTCTTAACAAGAGCGGATTTCGTTTAAATATTGTCACGATTTATTGTTGCTTAATATTAATACAATTTTTTTTTTCACAGAGATCCTCGTATGAAGCTTAAATGAATGCGATACAAATGATTTATTGAATGATTTATTATTGAAAGGTAAGACTTTGGATGTAGATAGAAATTTATCTTGTAATGAAAAAGAGAGGAACATTTCTTTCTTGAACTACCTCTCTCTCTCTCTCTCTCTCTCTCTCTCTGATTACATAACTCCTTTTATGTACCTCACTTGTTTTCTGTGTCCTTACCTGTCGATCTTCTTTCAGAATAAAGGACCTCATTCCCAACATGACAAGGGAGACAGAATGATTAACCACCAACATTTCTGGTCTTATGAACCTTATGGTCGGTTGCTCGCCCGCAAGCCCGCACTCATACACGTACAGCAAGAAAACCCAGGGTTAAACTTGTATTAAAATAAATTATATTGTGCTGTGTATTTAATTTGTATCATATGTTTAGTCTAGTTATCGCTATTTAAATTTTTTATACGTAATTCATTCAATCCTTATATATATACATAAATAAATAATAAATAAATAAATAAATAAATAAATAAATAAATAAATAAATAAATAAATAAATATATATATATATATATATATATATATATATATATATATCCATATATATATGTATTTGTTTATCATTCTACATAATAAATAATTTTCTGTTTTATTTTTTTTTTATTCGATAGGCTTCTATTGTGATACCAGGGATAACAAAATATATTGCGCTGTGTATCTAATTAATGTCATAACATTATATAGTTATCACTAATGGATATTTATATGTCTAATTGGCTTCCTTTCATCTACTGTATTGTATTATTTATTTAATCTCTTAGGTTATTTCTCTTTGCGTTTATAGTTATACAAAGATACGATTTTCTACTTCTTCCTTCCTTTTTCATTTCGAGAGCGCTGTTTAGCATGACTTACGTTACCAGGAATAACAACATCGCCGAGGGAATCTCGTGACGGTAAACACGCGAGGGATAACGCGCTCCCCCCCCCCCCCCCACCTCCCTGGGTCTTCGGCCATTGCAAGATAATATGTATCGTTTAGGAAATAAAACGGTCATGCCCGTATGATATACGAAGGCCAAT
>NC_061107.1:134987779-135005279 GCF_015104395.2 Macrobrachium nipponense | reverse complement strand
GAAAATGGTTACTTGGAAGTGCTAGTAAGTTTATATTCTCCATCAGCTTTGTTTAATTTAATTCTTTTGTCAAATGAATCATCCAAAGAATGAAGTTCATGATTAATATCTTGACAGCCTTTTGTAACGACGTTTTTTGCAATAAACAATATTTTGGGTTAGTATGATTATCTCTCTCTCTCTCTCTCTCTCTCTCATATATAAATCAAAATTTTGATCGATCATGTCCTAAGGATATTGCAAAACCAAAAACGCGCGACAGTATTAACGGATAAATCTTGATGGGTTTTAATACAGTTTCAAATCATTTTATTACAAACCCTAGTATTTCCTCTTGCCGGATTTACGAAGTGGAACCTAATACAATTTGTGGAGAGCATGCACGGAAATGAAATTAGTTTATTAGTAAATCAGACTACGGTAAAATATAAATGTTTCAACAGATATTTTCAGACAATATTTTCTGTTTGAAATATCATTTGTTAATCAGAAAAAAAAGAGAGGACGTACATCTTATTGCTAACCCAAAGTGAAATGACAAAGTCGACGATCAAAGGGACAAAGATAGCGTTCAAAGATAACTTACCGTTCGTAATATTAACAACAGCAGTGGTGTTGATCTCTGCGATTTGCATTAATTTCATAATTGAGTAACACAGAGGACATAAAGTAAAAAGTTATTACATGTACGTAACGGAAAATGTAATAAACATTAATGATATTAATCATTGTATTAATGTAATATTCAGATTAGTAGTAGCGGGTTCCCCTCGTCAAAATATATTTGAAGCCCAAGCAGAATGGTGAGCCATACTAGAGTAATCTCGCTAATTTGAAGCAGCCTTAGATGTACAGCGACCTGGTAATATGAAGGAAATGAGAAATCTTTAGAATCTATATCAAAGGTAAGGCTTAGTTGGTGGACGTGTACATAGTCGCGCTTATTGTTGGAAGATGATTGGTGTCCATTTGTTGCCGGCATATTGTGAAATTATTATTGTTATATCACAGACCTCAGGCTGAAAGAGAGAGAGAGAGAGAGAGAGAGAGAGAGAGAGAGAGAGGAGAGAGAGAGAGTCGTAACTGAAAAGGGTTACCATTTATCAAGTGAAGATATTACACTAGAAATTAGGATAAGACCAAAAATCAAGTTATTGGCAAATCATAGCAGTGGAATTCAAATGAAAAACTCTCGCCTAAATGAATTCTTGTAACAATTGATACTGTAGAGGAAGGTGGTATGGATAACGTGTAGATAGCTGAAAGATGAATATTTGCTAATAATCCCGTTCCAGGTGATGGCTGTCAATATGAACCCCTCGCAACGACATAATTTCGCCTGCTGTAGCAATGGAGAGAGAGAGAGAGAGAGAGAGAGAGAGAGAGAGAGAGAGAGAGAGAGAGAGAATTCGTGTTTTTAATGCTATTGAAGTCAGACGCGGGATACCCAGATTACACTGGTTCTTTATTGTTGTTTTAGATTAAACTGGCTTTATGTCAGCTCCGTCTCTTGCTCATAGAGCACCCGGAAAATTTTTCTTTACCGACGTTTGATACAGTGTGATATAGTGTGCAGATGGATATGTGGTGACTCAGTCTACATGATTAGGCTAAGGTGGCGTCAGTGACGTACATCTTCTCGACCACGAGAAGATGTTCTGTGATTTCCTGCCGACCTTAGCTGCTAAATCCAGTATAGCAAAGGAGTATGAGCCGTACAGGTAAATTTTCCTGAATAATATCTGGACTATGTTAGCAAAATTGGACGTCGAAGCTTTAAACACATTTGCTGAATCTTGATGTGAGTACTAAGCTGGACAGTCAGTAGTGAAAATATTCATTCATCCTTGAAGAAAATAAATAAGTGAAAAATAAATAAATGAATAAAGAATCGTAGATTGATGAGGCGGACGACGGCCATACAGTCTACGCTAAGAAGTACGACCAGCAATTCCAAAGTAATCTGCCAATTTTGTCGCGTTCCTCTAGTTCATCCTAGGGAAATAACAATCTAGTACAGAGCCAGGCAAACAACTTATGCTTAAAGTCAAGTGTAATTTAGCACATATTCATGTCTCATTGCCCTATTTTACGTCACTGTTTAATGTTATCGTAAAGTGTGAAATATCTCATAAAGTATTATGGTTATAATGAAGGCGGTATTCAAAATTTAAGGTTTGGATTTTTGTTAAGATCCCTGAACTTAAGGACTAATGCTGCTAGAAACTGAAGCGAGTTAACTGAATTCTAGCTGAAACGGTGTCATCAAAGTTGTTTAGTTTGTTAAACAGTTGTAAGAGATGTAAGTGTATATTTTCTAAATGAGAACAAAAACAAAATTGTTAAACAGGATCGATTATCGTCGACAAAATATACCTACGATGTAAACATTTCATTTTCTCAAGTAGAGAATTTTGATACAACGAAAGGGAAGAAATAATATCATGAAAACACTGGAAATATGAAAGTCGTCGTCTGTCGTCGCTGAGCCGCAGCTGATGCAGAGCTGCAGTCGTCGCTGAGCCACAGTCGTCGCTGAGACCTTGCTGAGCCACAGTTGCTGCAGAGCTACAGTCGTCGCTGAGACTTCGCTGTGCCGCAGTTGCTGCAGAGCTGCAGTCATCGCTGAGCCACAGTCGTCGCTGAGACCTCACTCAACTCACTGGCATTTGCGACTTGCCAGGAATTGCTAATTATCACTTATTTTTTTTTGACTGATGGGCACCTTAGGGTTTAAAAGGGTTTGTAACCCTGTCTGTTGAACATTTTATTACTTTGGCCATATTTTCACTGATCACATTATTAATTTTTACCCTTACGGACTGCTCTAAGAGCAAGAGCCCGTGACACCAAAAGGCTCGCTAAATCTATCTATACTACTACGTACCACTACTGGAAGTAAAGGCTGAATGAAAAGACTAACAGACAGTCATCTTGATGAAGAAATCAGTTGAAGAGGATAGTAATGAATTCATATCAAGCTATGTGTTATGTTTTCTAACACAGCATTTTCTGAATCATGCTCAGTTGCACATAGTTCTTAACAACCTTGACAGCATTTCCGGGGTCAGAAGAATATTGATCTGAGGAATGCTGACATTTTGGAGAAGTCAGAGACCGGTGTTAAATTAAAATAAATAAAATTTACATTAATGCCACTGCTACTTAGTGGGAATGCCACTCGTTAGTGTATATCGTTACCTTTACTTGTGTTCTGGAATTCTGTCATGGATAAAAAGTTATTTCCACCAAGCAAAATGATTTTCATGCATGGTTGTCTTAGTTCATTTGACACTGTTTAATATTCAGACGTTTATGTGGGTAATGATGGAGAATTAATTTCATGAGTTATTCTTTCCCTTTCTATTTCTACTTTAGCTCGATTATTCTATTTGTCTGTTGACATTTTGTTACATCAGTAAAACTCAAGAACCCTCCTGTCAATCCCTACAGGTCTTGGGTAATTGCGATACACGAAAACGAAAATTTTCCTTTTCCTTTTCGTCTGGAGTCTGGAGACAAACATCTGTACACCTCCATAACATTATTTACTTCTCTGCAGAGAGACCATGATCTGTTTGTTTTGTATAGATTACCATCATTTCAATCTTACTTATTTCAATATTGATAATGAAAACAATAAAATCATTCATAAACAAAACGACTATGGCGACAGTTTTAGTATATTTATTAAAAAAAGTTGCAGCTACAACAAGTAATAATTATAACGAAAATAACATTAACACTAGTTTGTATTCATGAACGAGCTTTTCATAAAACTATCAAAATATTTATCCCGTCCTTGGCATAGTAATAAACAAAACATTTTGACTAAATATGCGTAATTGAGATAAGCGGATTTGCCTTTATTTAAACACTTGATGGAAATGCTCGTGGGAAAGTATAGATGAAGTATTCATTGCATGAATAATTACACAACTCTGGAAAATTAAACTGTTTGTAGCGAAATTAGTCTCTCACCCTTAAAGCATAATATTGATAAGCAAAGAATTATAGATTCTTATATAAGGATGTGTTCAGATAAAGTAAGCCAACTTCAATTACATAAACATTAATTCATAAGATATATGGTATCATGTGAATTAAATCGTTAAATCTGTATATTTCAGGGTCGGGAGGTCATCATGGCTTAAGTCTCTCTCTCTCTCTCTCTCTCTCTCTCTCTCTCTCTCTCTCTCTCTCTCTCTCTTTTTACATGTGATTATGGGTGTCATTTTGCTGAACTATAGCAGTAATATGTTTTTTGGTAGTTTTTGTATGATATTCTAGTACTGCCTCCTAATGAAGCATTGGCACCATATTTCACACATATGAGGCATAGCTCTGTGGCCACGGTTTTGTGGATGTGGCAGTACAGTAGGATGGACTGTTGGTGAAGGGAAGCGAGGGGAGGAGGTAGGTTTATGTCTTTCGGGGAGGAAGATGGGGAGACTGGGATAGGAAATTTGGAGGGGGTGGATTTTATGAGGCATAGACAGAAAACAGAGAGAGAGGGAGAGAGAAAATATATATATGTAATGACACACCCACCTGAATTCGGTTATCTCGACTCTGCAACAGACGTAATTCATACAGTTTCCCAGAGAAGTTAAAGTTAAGTATATCTTAGTTTTACCAGACCACTAAGCTGATTAACGGCTCTCCTAAGGCTGGCCCGAAGGAATAGATATTTTTACGTGGCTAGGAATCAATTGGTCACCTAGCAACGGGACCTACAGGTTATTGTGGGATCCGAACCACACTATATCGAGAAATGAATTTCTATCACCAGAAATAAATTCCTCTGACTCCGCGTTGGCCGAGCTGGGAATCGAACTTCGGACACCGGATTGGCGGCTGAGCGCGAAAACTACTCGTCCAGCGAAGAACTAGTTTCCCAGAGAACAGGGACCCATTACTCCTTAAGCTGATTTGCCTCTTTGGTTAGAAAACACCGCTTTAAAGTTCATCCTTAATGATCTGGGCCCGTATTTATCAAAGCTCGCAAATCCTTAAGAGTACTCTTAAATCATTAAAACACTCTTAAAGTTATGAAAATTCTTAAGAGAATTTTACGAAGCCTCTTACGCGCAATGAGTACTCATATCTCAGGCCGAGATTTAAGAGTGGTGGAGGGGTCTCCTAAGTACTTAGGAGTTTCTCATAGCGGTAGTCACAGACTGTAAACATGGCAGACGAACAAGAACACCGCGTTCGCCGCCCGAGGAATTTTCGTCCAAGACTTCATATATTCAATGTGTATGACGACAGTGAGTTTAAAAAAAGATATAGAGTTGATCAAAGTGACCTCATGTATGTGACTGACTTGATCAGAGAGGCGATTGCCAACCGCACAGAGAGGTTTTCTGCGGTTTCTAACATATCAGTTTCTCTCTCTCTCAAATTAATGGATTAATTAATTTGATCCCGTATATTGGCGCAGGATTAGACACGAAGGGTTAAGAATGGAATGAAAATGCAAATCCTTAGAGCTTTTTTTGGTTAGTAGCGAGAGAGGAGCACTAGGCCTATAGTACTAGTGCTTCACCTCTTTCATGTCTCATTTATTTGTGTGTGTATATATATATATATATATATATACGTATATATATATCTCTCTATCTCTATCTATCTATCTATCTATCTCTATAAATCTATCTATCTCTATCTATCTATCTATCTCTATCTCTATATCTATCTATCTCTATATCTATCTATCTATCTATCTATCTTCTATATATCATCTCTAGCTCTATCTATCTCTATCTATCTATCTATCTATCTATATATCTCTCTCTATCTATATCTATATCTATCTCTATCTATATCTATCTATCTTATCTATCTATATCTATCTACTATCTATCTATCTATCTCTATATCTATCTATCTCTATCTCTATCTATCTCTATCTCTATATCTATCTATCTCTATCTATCTATCTCTCTCTATCTATCTATCTCTATATCTATCTATCTATCTCTATCTATATCTATCTATCTCTATCTCTATCTACTATCTCTCTCATCTATCTACTATTTTTCTATCTATCTATCTATCTCTATACTATTCTATCTCTATCTATTCTATCTTCTATATATCAATCTATCTCTATCTATCTAACTCTCTCTTAGTCATCTATCCTCTATATCTATCTATCTATCTCTATCTATTTCTACTCTATCTTATCTCTATCTAGCTATCACTATCTATCTATCTATCTATTCTAATATCTCTCATATCTCTATCTCTATCTATCTTTATCTATCTCTTACTCTATCTATCTCTTTCTATCTCATCATCTAATCTCATCTCTATCTCTCTTCTCTATCTATCTCTCTATTATATCTTCATCTCTCTCTATCTATCTATATCTATCTCTCTAATCATATCATCTAATCTCTATCCTATCTATCTCGTATCTATCTAGTCTCTATCTTCTCTCTATCTATTCGATCATCTCCTCTATATCTCTCTATCTATCTCTATTCTATCTACTAATCTGATCTCTATCCTCATTCTATCTATATATCGAATCTATCTATGTATTTTTTTTTTCCCCTTTCTTTAAATCTATGATCTCTATCTATCTCTATCTATCTATCTGATCTAGCTATCTATCTAGTCTACTATCATCATCTACTATCTATGCTATGTTAATCTCTATCTATGTATCTCTATCTATCTCTATCTATCTATCTATCTCTATCTATCTATCTCTACTTTTGAATTCAACAATAATATACAGATCACAAGGTTAATATCATAATTAATGAATATATTGAATTTTTAAAAAAAAAAATACTTTTTTTTTTATTAAAATAATGGGGAAAATCGTAATATTTCATGGATTGGTAGCACTATATTTTCCGCTATTGTTAGCGAGATCTTCGCTTAAAAGTTTCTCCTAAACATACCGTTTTTCATAGCTAAGAGATTCTCTCAGAGCGTTGATAAAACACTCTTAGAAGTTCCTCTTAACTATGAGTGATTGAGTGACTTAAGAGAGAATATTTAGGAGATGTCATAGGAGCTATGATAAATACCGGCCCTGAGCTTGGTGACTCAAAATTATCAAAAACAATTAATCCTAATGAGAAGGTTGGCCATGAGTCAGCAACTAGCGGCATCAGATTTCGATAATGAAGCTGCTCTCTAAAGACTATTGGACTGGCTTTTTTCCACATGGTTTTCTTTTTCGAATAGAGTCAGAGGAATTAATCAGTTGCATTCTGAAGGCAAACATGTTATTAAAAATAATTGAAAATATGACAGGAAAAGATAACAAAGGTTATCAATACATTCTATTTTTGAAATCTATCTTTTAAAGCATTATTCAGTTTTTTTCTATTATAAATTGTATCCCTTATTATTTTATAGCGATATGATGGCTTCTGTGACAATAAAAGGCGACCTGATAAAACTGTGCAAAAACAACTGATGAAGTTTATAACATTTTCCTCTTTCTTGTACCTTTTATTTTACTAAGGTTAAGGACTACGAGTGTGATTATTACGGAGGGTTTGTCAACAAGGTAAATGGATTCGGATCATCAATAAAGCCTGTTCTTTACAGGTAATTGAATTCTCCTTTGTTGATCTATCTCGTAACACTGTGCAGAATGCTAAAGTCTTAATGATTTCACCATATAAGCTCTTTCCTCTCTACTGGTACTATACAATGCGTCTGGTATGCTCGTGTGCACTCAGGTTTTAAATAATTCTATCAGATGCTTCTATCAGGATGTTTTTGAGCTCCTGAGTTGTGTCTCTTTCCTTTAGGTCTGTCTACTTTGAAGCCCTGGTCACATAAAGCAATAGTCTTCAATACAGAGAGACAGATAAGAGAATGGGATAAGACTGATTCATTGAGATATTTACTTTTCCACGCATAAAAGTCAAACTATATGGAATGTTAAAACTTAGACATCCAAAATCAGATGGAGACAGACGCAAACAGACTGACCAACTACCATCCATAAATGACAATAGCTGCCTTCAATGAAAAGTAGATAATCGCTAGCTGATTGACTCACTAGCAAAACTAACGTCACTATAAATACTCTTCTTAACTACTATGTGCATTAAAAAAATGAAGGTAATTACTATAAGCAAGCCACCAATTACTATCAGAAATATGATACCAGGCATGTAGCTCATAGGTACCTGCTATACGTTACTTAAATATACAAAGTTCGGGAATTTGAAACATACTAGACGCTCTGAATCTACGTTATAAAACTCCCGCCCTCCAATCATTCCCCCCCCCCCCAAAAACACACACACGTCACAAATACACACCGACACAGACAGCATGAGCATAGACTCTTACACAAATCCACACCACAAACACGCACACAACACACAAACACACACATACAAATAGCAAATAAATCTGAACGGTATTACTAGCAATGTCGGCCAAGCAACATTCTATAAGAAGAATGGGTAGCAAAGTCAATGTCTTTTCTCAATATAACACAAAAGAAAACACGCACGCAAAAGGCGAAAATGTTGGTAATCACCATAGAAATTTACACGTAACTGAAATTATTACATTATATATAGTCAGGTCATGGTTTTAATAATCAAAACTGACGATAAAGGGCGATGTAAATATGTTCATTCGGAAGCGGAACTGACCTCACATGAATTATTCAATCATATTACCTGGCCATAATTAGTCGTGTTTACCTCTGTGAAAAATATAGGGTAGTGCTACAATCGGATATCATAAATAACAGATCAGCACTCTACGTGAATAAGGATAATTACGAACCTCCCCACTTTGCCGGAACAACAGCGGAGAAAAAAGTATCAAAGACGTGACATGCTACCGCTAGGATTAAAGGTTCCTAATGATGGCTTGATTTGAGGAGCACGAAAAAAGGACGAAAAAATGACAAGAACCATTAACGGCAGGAGTGCAGGTCATTATTATTTTAATAGTTTTGCCCTTGAAGTCATCAGTTAGTCTTTCCTCAATAAGGAAAGTAAACAGGATGCTAAAGCGATAATCACTCTCTATATTCTCTCACTATCGTAGGTAAGTTTTGGTGGATGTCACCTTTTCATCGATTTCATGAGCGATAGTTTTAATGATAGTCAAAATTTTATAATAATAGCGATAAGAATAGCATACTTTGATCTTGGAAAAGATGGTTTTAGACCACGAATACGAGAAGTAATAACTATACTGAAAAACTGAAATACGTACCATTTTTTTTACAATAATATTGATGTTATTAACAGCAAGAATTGCGCGAATCGAGATAGCAACGGAGATATCATTATCGCTAATATTACTTATCATGGCTGTGAAAAGGAATTTCTATGTAAATCCGAGCTATTTAGAAAAGCATAACAATAAAGACTTTGTGTGTAAAACTTGTTTTTATGGAAGGTCGTCACTGTGAAAGGTCTCCCGATATTGCCGATGGAACAAAAAGGTCAACTCTACCCAGAGCTCTAATTTCAAAAGCCGAACGTTTGCAAGTTCTTCTGTCTGCGTTTAAAATACCTTCAATACGTCGTCTGGTGAAGCGTAAAATTTGACTGGCCGTGAAATTACAGAGGCAAGTTACAGTTACAAGAGAAAATTGCTGTTTTGAAGATGATCTTCATCGCCTATGATGTCGTCATGCCCTTCGGGATTCGACGAGAAGGCTTGGGTCGGCGGTTTTTTGGGACAGGATGTGGCCAGGCGTAAGTGTCCCTTTGCTGCACCCTTGGGCGGAATTGCTGCTTCTTCCTTCGTATCCCTTATCGTGGATCGCGTGCTGACGTTTGACTAAAGGAAATTGGTAATTGTTCCGATGAGGGAAGAAACTCGTTTTACTCCGAGATCGTATCAATGATTTCCTTGGTGGCAATGGTTGATTACATTCAAATGCCATTATTATCTCATTTCTTGAGAGAGAGTTGGGGAAAGAGAGAATGAAAAGGAGGGAGATTTGTGCAAGTCATGCTTAATTACATAGGTAAACTCTATTTTTTTCCTTATTTTTGATTGCTCTTTTTGTTAATAATTTGTAATAAATAAGGTTAATAGTGCTTTCTTATACTCGTACATGCACAGAGTGAAACCTCTTTTTTCCACATGGCTTTCATCTCAGCACTTAATCGTTATCGTCCTTAAAGACCATGAAATTGCAGGCAAATATATATATATATATAATATATATATATATATATATATATATATATATATATATATATATATATACATGTGTGTTTGTATCATCGTGACATTTTATATTGGCAAACATCGAGCTACAAATATCACTTCATATACAATTTGCTCTACCTCGGAAACAATACTAAAAGAAATTATTATTGACAGTCACTTGGTGGATTCGAACCACATACAGCAACTATCTCTGACTTCAGTGACCATTTCTCTTGCCAAATGGACTGTCAAAATCGATATAAAATGCAACCGACGCTGCCGTACATTTTCCTGGGAAGTGCAGGTAGTATTTGTACTTTTAGCGTCGGCATCAACGTGTGCGTGTGTATGTGAGTGTGTGCGCGACCCATAACTTTTTTCGATCCCTATGTGCTATCCTTGTGGCAGGTCAAAGGAGGATAAATTCTTGTAGGTTTACGACCTGTGGTGACAATAACGATGATAGCGATGCAACCACGTGATTTTATTTATGTCCGCCCATGAAGTCGAGAAGCCTGTGCCTAAGTGTCATCTCTTTTAAAGTGTTCCACTTTGATACCCTCCTTGTATTTCTGTGTGTTACCGGAACAGCTGATAAGCTAGGCTATGTATAGTTTTATAAAAAATAACAATTACCGTCATCTGTTTTCTCTGAAGAGATTCCTGTACAATCTTTGGGTAGTTTGCCGAACGACGGGGTTAGGCCTTCTCGATGGTTAGTGTTACTTGAGAGGGTGTGGGGCGAAGCCCCCCGCCCACCCCCCACCCCCAAAGGCAGGTCAGGGCTTGACGCCTTGATTAAGTGAGGTTAGGAAGGTAAGGTCTGGTTAGGTCAGGACATGGCATTCTGCAAAGGTTAGGTTCTTTTCGTCTGCGGAACTTGGTTATTGTTGAATTAAAATTAAACATTTTGTCATTTTATACAGGAGACTATTGATCTCATCGATGGTAACTATCTGATTAAAACACAGAGCTGAGTCATTCGAAGATAGGTGCGGTGTTCCGTTGTTAAGGGCTTCCAATTATAATTATTACTATTTCTAATATCATGAAGTAAAGAAGATCAAGAGTTTGGATTATCAGTCACACGTGAAAAATTCTAATTATTTTCTTAGAATGCTACTTCTAAATTTTTCGCTCTTGTGTGCTTTTCGTAGATAGTATAAAACCATTTTTCCAATTAGGGGGTAGCACTTTTCAATGCTCTCATGTGGTGCCCTGCAGCCATTACTTAATGGTCTTTGCACCGTCTCTTCGAGCCCTAACTGCAACCTCTTTCGTTCCTTTGACTGTACCTCCGTTCATATTCTCTTTCTTCCATCTGACTTTTCACTCTCTCTAACAACACCTTTCAGTCCTCCTCACTGTCAATTTCCCTTTCAGCGGTGAATGACCTCATAGGCTCCAGCGATTGGACTTTGGGCCTAAACTCTTCATTCTATTCAATACAATACCTTTTTTTTTTTGCCTTTTTAATTCTGTTATCACGCTCTTTTTTATTTGTGAAGTGGGCCAAGAATGAACAAACAATGTCTTATTCGTTTATGATAAAATTTATTATTAGTCTTTTGGCATCACAGGGGCGTTCTACTTCCAGGAAATCTGTCACATCGGAGCTACAGAAAGTATATTAAGGGCTATTCCGGGAAATGAGATACGGGAATTCCTGAAAATAAATCAAGGAAATAAGTATTTTATGATAACGAGGTACCATCCAGAAGGTTAGATAAGGATTGCTTTGTCAGCACGTCGCACTAAAGATTTGTCATCTCGATTGTTCGAGGAAATTGACGAGGCAGTCTGAAAAAAAGGTTGGAGTTACTAAAAATAAATTATTGGAAAATCCATGGACAGCCGGGTAATCAATTACAAGTGAAGTTTGTGCAAAAATTACGAAATAAAAAAGATTATATTATACTTGCTTTAAAATGCTCCTTTGTTTTCCAATGGTACCTCCTTAAAATGAAAGGGGAGACGGTATTAGGTCACGTGATAATACAGGCATAAGTTAAGTCCCCATGTAAGTTCCATGCATGTGCTAAAATTTATTTAATTGCGATGGATACATACAAGTATATAAGAGGTGGCAAAACGTTCCAGATATTATTTCACCATTACTACTACCGGAAATCAATGTCTGTAGTCACCATGTCATTTACCCGGTTTTTTATCAGATTATTTTATACGGCCACGTCGGTAAAGCGCTACATCATGCTATCCAGAAAAAAATAACAAGGCTATCAAAAAAGTTGTGTCTAGTTAGTACTTGGTGTATGGCAAGGGACTGGGTGGGTTCCTCACTCCCTACATAAGTATGAAATTCCGATGTAACCTCTATAAGTAGAAAAGGTGAAACCACATTTCTTGGTCTATTTCTTATTGTTTAGCTTCCGTAATTCTATGATTCTACGGTCCGAAATCCCTAAAGTCTATCATTTTGTTGATTTGGTTGGTAATGACTCGTCAGCAACCTTCCAGGCAATTGATGACTGATCTTGAAATATAAAGTATTCAGTTGTTCTTAGCGTCATGAACTTCTTCGGGGCCGCTCAGTTTACAAACTGAGGGTTCCCTCATGTAGGTGGTAGGAGGTGGACGTTATTTTCCCATAGAGACGTTTATCTTAATTAAAGTTCCTGTGCTATTTTGTCTTCTGTTCTGATAAGTCTTGTAGGAAAGAACACAGGTAGTGTCCAAAGCGTTTGTAGGTAGCTGTGAAAGCAAATATCTCCTGGTGACTAAATTACGGTTTATCGTTGTTTCAAAACCAGGGACAAAACACTTATCACTAATAATCTTCCTTGGACGTAAGTTATTCCCAGGTTATAGTGGACTGAATAACAAGCGACACACACACACACACACACACACACACATATATATATATAATATATATATATATATATATATATATATAATATATATATATATATATATATATATATATATATATATATATATATATATATATATATATTTTGATTCCTCAGACAGCTTCCTCAATGCGTTACTACCTATTAAAGAAAGTTACTATTTCTCATAAATTACAGAACCTACTAATCTGTAAACGTCGTCGTTAACCATAAGATTGAAGGCTTATAGCACTCATTATATTTCACACAGCCCTACAAGATTATTTTCCGGTAGCCAATGGTTTTATGAATCGTGGGAACATAAATTATATCAATTACGTATCAATTTCGTTTATTAGGCGTTTTAATAGAAACATGGATTTGTGAAATAGTACTTCAGAAACTGAGAAGCAACCCTTTTCTCCCATAAAACACTGGAGTTTAAAAATTTCAGACTATTTTTTCCTCAATGAGAGGCATTCACCTTCTACAGAAGAAGATTCTTCTTTCACATCATATCCCTACATTAAAGGGTCGGTCGCCTGATGTATCGTCTCCACTGCCCTCTAACAAAGGCATGTTCCTCCACCGAACCTCTTCTCTCCATTACATATCTTCCGTCACTTTATCTCGCCATCTACTTCTCTATCTCCCTCTCGATCCTCTTCCTCTAACAGGTTCTGTCAAAGCCGTCTTCTCTCCCTCCTCGTCATCCATCCTTAACACATACCCATACCATCTCAATCGAGACTTCCTTATCACCTCTGTTATCTTTACAAAGCCTGCTCATTCTTTTCCATCTTCTCAAGCAGTGATATTCCCATAATCCACCTCGGCATTCTCATCATCTC
The DNA here is from genome assembly GCF_015104395.2 of Macrobrachium nipponense. Classification (NCBI taxonomy): domain Eukaryota; kingdom Metazoa; phylum Arthropoda; class Malacostraca; order Decapoda; family Palaemonidae; genus Macrobrachium; species Macrobrachium nipponense. Next base: position 134,991,409 of record NC_061107.1, on the reverse strand, counting down.
TGTTCTCTCAAGAAGAATGGACTTCTCAAAATAGAATTTTACCTGGTAATTCAACGCTGTCGGAAAATGGCCTTCATTTTATATAGCAACGAGTTCACGTTATGTTTACACCTTCATTTTTACCGCTTGATAAAAATGCAGTAAAGAGTAACTGCCGGACCCCATACTGAAACAATTAACTGTCACTCTCAGAACCATTCATTTTACACCACCGGTGTCAGCTGCATTCCGGAAATCAATTCGCTGTTTTGGTGGGTAAAGCCACCTATAGCTTTTAGACGGGAAAATGCTCAGCAAATAAAACATGAACGAGAGAGAGAGAGAGAGAGAGAGAGAGAGAGAGAGAGAGAGAGAGTTTTGAGTGCCAAAACGTTTTGTATCGAAACTGGATAAAACAGAAGATCATGACATAACCATTTAGTGTTGCCTTAGTCTCGTGGGGTCTCTGGGACACATTTTTGTCGTATTTTGGTCAAATCGTACACTCTCTGAAAATTTATAGCTATGGGCTGTTTCACTCGAATATTTGATGGTGTCCCAAATACAAAAAAATTGCTGAAACTGTTTTTCATTTCACCTATATCTATACACCCATAAGTGCAACAACTTCTATATGATATCCGTTGCAAATTTATAACTACCGAAATATTTCTATTGTAAAAGAGTTTATGCCTTTCGTTAGACTATCTTGCAATAGAAATATTAACTATACTGTTTTTTTCCATCTGTCCATCCGCCTGTGATGTTTTGCATGGTAACACTGCGTCCCAGGCTTTAAATAGTTACGCTATGTGCAAGTTTTAGGTAAATAAAAGGATATCTGGGCGTAGACTTGTTTTAATAATTTACTGTATGCAAATTACACCGTTAATATTCGAAATAGGATATTACTTTTGTTGAATGTAAGTTAAATGTAACTATCTAAAGCCCGGGACGCAGTGTTACCATACGCAAACACCACATGCGGGTGGACAGATGGACAAAAACCGAGTATAGTTAGGGTTACTTCCCGTAACGCTTTCTTTACTCATCCAGTTACGCAGTTTTATGGTATGTCCTGCAGGTGTTACAGTCTGTGAATACTTGGATCCTTAAATTTGTCGAATCTCATTATTTCTGGGTATCTTTAGTTTAGTTTCCGACTAGATTTGGAATTATAAGCGTATGTGATGTCTAATACGCTTATTATGTCAGAAATATATTTCACTGGAAATAATTAAGTTAATACCCAGATGATGATATTATCTTAGATCATGTATGTTAAATTTTATGTTTAACTATTTTAACATAACACGAGAAACTGCGCGTTTTTTTTTTTAAGTTCACTATGAAGTTTATCATTACCTAGTGAAATTTTACGAAATGACGATAATTAATAGCTGCACTGAAACGTTTTTTCAGATAATTTATCCTCGCTACATCATGCCATTCTGCAACGTGACAGAGACAAGCCTAAGCTAATTTATGGGGACGTTTGTAATTTGATAATGTTTAAAGGGATTCTTCAGTGCAAAACTTACTTTGAAGTTTGTTTTGGAGAAAATATGATAGATATGATTGTATCCTAAGGATGGGAAAGGATGAGAACAGAACAGAACATTCCTAAGAAATGTTCAATATATACCAGCTTGCTTTTAAGGATGAAAAAGTTTGGTGGTGTTCAGTAATTTAAACTAAAAGGTGATGTAGGTGACATAAGGAAGAGATGGTAACTAAGGATAATCTGGAGTAATATGAGTAGGGAGAAAGTCTCGTGGAGATATATTCGGAGAAGGGCTTATTATCTGGATATAAATGCTTGTTGTTTAGAGCTTTTATATCTGGTACTGACTTCTGAAGTGGAAAAGAAACCGTTCGAGCCGCCTTGAAATTTATACACAAATAAATTGAAGAAATCAGGATAAATATGATTCTTTTCTAGAATCTTGGAATTTAAAATAAACTTGCATAACGTAGTTTAGCAAACTGCTCGAAAGTCCTTCAACTTTACGGTTCAAATAGTCTTCATTTCTAAATTAAATAAAAAAAATATTCTGAAAATTATATCCCTATAATGGGTAAGTCAGTATTTCGGATATAACTTACCGCTTTCGGAGGCTGATACCATCCAAGTCACTTTCCTTATACTTATACTGTTGAGAGTCCGGGAGCGAGAGACCTCTCTCTCTCTCTCTCTCTCTCTCTCTCTCTCTCTCTCTCTCTCTCTCTCTCTCTCTCTCTCTCTCTCTCTCTCTCTCTCTCTCACACACACACACGCACATTTTTTGCTGCTGTTGACATTTACTTGATATCCCTAGAGTTGCAACGTTACATGCTCACGATTGAACTTTTGAAATCCTTCCTAAGGTCCGGAAGAATTATGTTCCCGGCTTAGAACAGTCAATTTGTGACTGGCCTTTGGGAATTCTAACCAAGATTAAAGAGAAGTTCTCGATTTTTTTTATTCTCTTGTTTTTTATATCTTTTATATCTTTTTCTATTTCTTTTATAATGGTTTTAATTTCAGTGTTTATATGTAGCCGGAAGCTTTTAGTATTGATGCGTCGTTTAGTTGTGAAACAAACTATTACTTAAAAGTGTAATATCTCGTCATTCGTTTAGGTGGGAATTAGATTTCCAGGGCCACGGTACAAAAATTGTCATTGCTCAGGCCTATTTGTTTCCTTAGCCAAAAAATTAAGGCGGTTTGAAATATTCTGTGGATGGATTTTCGTTTACCAGATAAAGGAAAACATCGAAAACATGTTTCACAATAGAAATCTAAATTTGTAAACACTGAATCTCCTTTTAGATTATAAATGTACTTTAGCAGTCGTTTTAAACACAAACTAAACTCTTGTAAGTCATCTTTTTCTGCAAAGCTTATAACAAAATGCATATATACAATTGTTTTGACTAGTACGGTTATTCTGTTCGAGCCTTCATAGCTGAATGAACATTATCAAGTAAGAAGATTAATTCCAATAGATCTAACATAGCAGAAAATTCACTAATGATAATGATTGAATTCGGAGATTTTTTTGCGGTGAATAACATATCCGTAAATTTCCTACAGTTCAAGCCACTGTCAATTGTTCGTCGAAAAAAAAGTGAGATAGAATACATTTTACTGATCAACCAGTATCGTTATGACATGCTGTATCATCATGACATGCTGGTTTTGAACATATTCTGTCATGGTTATATAAGATGAAGTGAAATTTCTTTGTTTTTACGTGTTATTGGGCATTATTTCTTCCTAGGAGTTTTGTAAGATGACATTCTAATTTTGGTAGAACATTTTCAATAACGTTATTGAAGTAAATTTTCTGTCCACTAGAGTATAAAAAGAGCCTGAATATATATAATTGTGATGTAGCTGGAATATTGCAGTACTTGCATAAACATAGCAAGCAAACATAAGATCATGTAATAAATGATAACTTAATCGTATAGGATTTGATGATTAAAAACAAATGATTACAAAACACATAAATAGATTAAGATGTTGCTTGCTATAATTTACTTTCCAAAGTTAGCAACGTTAGCTTCACTCGTAATTCCTGTATTATATATATACATACATACATACATACATATATATAATATATATATATATATAATATATAAATATATATATATATATATATA